>NW_024539647.1:0-114409 GCF_016647785.1 Suillus fuscotomentosus | reverse complement strand
CTACTCTATTTTTTTAATCCCTACGTTACTTGCTTTGCTCGTCGGATTGATCTCGTCGTATGGGCCGAAGAAAGGATCAACTATGTGTTCATATTTGGTGCGCATGACTTGTCTTGTATATCTCCCTCATGCTCACCTTCCTTCGAAGAACTTAATGTGCGATCTCGACTCGACCATCGCGAGTATTTTGAGGTTTGACGCCTTGAATTCTATGAAGTTCATTGATGTAATTCCATATTAGCTTCCTGCTTTCCTATTATGCGCGCTGGCATACTGCTTTATGCTTTCATTCATTCAAGTCGGTCCTCCACTCATCTGGCCGCTTGTGTGGCTTGCCCTTGTGCTTACCGTCATTTTCAATCCCATTCCGGCAAGGTCACATCATCTGTGTCTACAATTCGAGCTAAAATGTTTTTTTTAAATGTGTAGAACATCCTCTGGGGTCATTCGCGATGGTGGCTTATCAAGAGCGTTGCAAGACTAGGCGTTAGCGGTTTGTGGGGCGTCGAAGTACGTTCATATCATGTGACGCATAGCATGTAGTTGACACGATTGACAGTTCACAGATTTCTGGCTCGGGTTAGTGTCTACAACTCTGCGCCATTGTATCCTTCATCTCAACCTTCACAGCGACCAATTTTGCAGTCTTGCCTATAGTTTGGGGAACCTCTACTTTGTTGGGTGTTTCTACACCCAATATCCTTATGTTTCTTCCCATGCCAATGTGTCATCTACGTCCGAGTCGTTGCCGTACAACAACACTATGACAGCTCTCCCGCGCTTCTCTCAGACGTTTAGTTTGATGCCAAGAGGCGAACTCCTTTATTCTGCAGATGACCCTACGCTTCAAAAAGCGTGGTTGACTTGTGGAGCGGAAATGAATTGGGGTTCTTACTTCGCACTTGCCATGTTACCGTTCCTAGTGCGTTTCGTGCAGAGCATCAGACGTTACAAGGATTCAAAGTTACCTACTCATCTCATTAACGTAAGTCTTCACTATCGAATGGAAGCACTCAAAAACAGCTCACGTCTT
Organism: Suillus fuscotomentosus; assembly: GCF_016647785.1. NCBI lineage: Eukaryota > Fungi > Basidiomycota > Agaricomycetes > Boletales > Suillaceae > Suillus > Suillus fuscotomentosus. Next base: position 113,376 of record NW_024539647.1, on the reverse strand, counting down.
GGTTGAATGTACAGGCCGGCAAGTACGGGATGGGAATAGTGCACTACTTCTGTTATTACCTGTGGAGACGCGACGGTAGGTTGCCTTCTCACGCCCCCACTCTCATCTGATCTTCTTTAGGAGAATCTGACGGCGGTGCTTCTTTCGTTATGTGGTGTTTGGCGGCAGTTGTCTATTCACTATATGGGTGTGCATGGGTGAGTTAACGAACAGTCAATGGTGGATACACTCTTAACTTCACTCAGGACTTCGCGATGGATTGGTCTATCTGCAAACCCCGCGCTAAATACCCCCTCCTCAGGCGGGACTTGGTGTACACATCGCAGATTCCGGTGCGCCCTACCTTTCACTAAACCAAACGTTCCGGATTTTTATTCTAATTTCTATTCAGCTGTACTATGTTGCTTTGGTAAGCAGAATGTATACTTGTGAATCTACTCGTTCTAGACAATCTGTTATAGGTCATGAATCTTGTCATTCGTTTTCTCTGGGTCTTCTACATACCCAGTTGGTCATACTTCAATCTCCGGTCATTCATATGCAGCCTAATGGAGATGATAAGGAGAGTTGTGTGGAATTTCTGTCAGCTCTTTCTTTGATTTTCCTTCTATACAACTCGCTAATCCTCAACACCTGACAGACCGTCTCGAGAATGAGCATCTTGGTAACATGGATCAATACCGAATTACACGCGAGTGCCCACTGCCATATTCGGTCGACAATCCTCAGCAGGAGGACGAGGAGGACGAGGAGGATAAAGCTTAGGCTGGACCTGAAATAACTTGTGAGAAAGCTGAGCGAAGGCATTATTTTCTAACCACCCATCGTATTAAGTTAGATGCGCATGATCTACTCAGCACTGGTAATAGAGTTAGTCATAACATGGGGAGCTGATTATGGACTAACATCGATACCACTCTATGACAGACATTTTAACACTTTTAAGGCATTAATCTATACGAGTTGCATATGTAAGCGGTGACGATTATTTTTGATCAGCTATTGGAATTTCGAAAACGGTCAGTTGGCGATTTTGACGCGATTCAGGTCTACGATTTTCGCCGATTGTAGCACCGATTCAAAACCATGAATCAGCGTCAACCTTGACTACCCTCATTTCACTTGGAGATTTGATGGACCATCCTCATCATGCACTGACGAATTATGATTCAAATATTGCATCATGCCCCGCTTCACTCCTCTCAAAAACGTGCCTAGAGCCAGAACCTTCATTAAGTATATATATCACATGAACCCACTCAAACGTGCTCGCCAACGCACTGTCCGCGGTCGGCATGCTTTACAAGCCTTTGGCATAGTTCACACGATCGAGCCACGAAATAACTTAATGCTGGATCGTCGATTCTGATTCGTGTCAAAATTGCCAACTCTGACTCTCCAATATAAATAACGGCAAGTGCCATCGAATCACCAATCCAATGATGCATTTCCACCACTGCACGAACTTTGTCCCCCACTGCACGTAGACCCACTTTCAGGTGTACCCATTCCGACACCGGCAATTTCGATCCCTTCACCACCGCGTGAAGAAACCTCCGCCGCTGCTTGTTTGACCATCCATTTGCTTGTTCCAATGACTGCATCCAAGTTGCCTGAATCGGGGAGGAGCACAAGGAGATTGTCACCTTCTTGCTTCACATCAAACGGAATGATGGAAAAATCTTCGTCGTTCAAACATTTACCGTCCGTAAGGCGAAAGTTTCGTTTGTGCAAGGGACCTTAGAAACGCAGGCTTCAGAAGACTAGCAGATAGCGGGAAAGATATGTCACTTGCATGAAACGTAGAGATTGCCATCCAGGTCGTCGCCAACAATTCCGTGATCGAGCACGAAAGCCCGCTTATGTGGACACATCTGCAAAATCAATCTCGCAATATGTTCAGAAAGGGTACGAAATGGGCTGTACCTGTTGCGTGGCAAAGTAGCCCCGCCTGGGAATGTGAAAAATAGCCAACTGCGAGTCACCATATTTGACAGCAGCAGACCTGAGAACGCAGAAGTCAAAAATATTAAGCGAAGCAAGAGATGAATGTGTGTAAGAACTCACGTAGTAGCATCATCAGTTGGCATAAGATCGTTGACAGTGGCCAACTTCCGCCACTCCCACTCAGATTTGGGAGTAACGATGACTGATTCACCAAGTTTGGCGGGAGGCAACTGTTTCGGCCAGTCTGCTGGACGTTCCTGCCCTCGCTCTGTGATGACTTCCGTTTGAGGGCGACGTTCATCCTGTACGTAAGCCATTAGTACCACAGGTTGTCCTCCCCAAACATGCGGTTTCACTGACAGTGTTGACGAACTGACGAAACTGACGTCTCCTCGCAGGATCATTGACCACAGCTTTCCATTCATCTGCATAAGATCCGATAAGCTCGCCCATTTCCCTCTCCAGATCCGCACAGACGCCGAGCTCGTCGTCAAGAAGAATCGCTTTGAGTCGCTGTGTAAGATAACATCAATAAGCATAGAAAAGACTACACGATACTCGTCCAACAGACCTCAATACCACCATTAAACTGTTCAACCCATCTCGCAGTTCTCATGAGCTTGTCCGCAGTGTGGATATAGTACATAAGAAAACGATCAAGGATGCGAACAACCTTGGACGGAGGAACATCTTTAGCAAATAGTGTTGCATGCCTCGGATTCGATCCACCATTTCCAGCGATGAAAACTGATGTAGGTCTTAGTTCATGAGAGTTAGAATCATGTAGTGGAGAGTACGTACTGTTCCATCCTTTGTCAGTTGCGATCAAGCCAAAGTCCTTGGACTGTGCTTCGGCACACTCTCGAACGCAACCGCTCACGCCGCCCTTAATCTTATGAGGCGAACGAATGCCCTTATACCGCTCTTCAAGGTGAATGGCCACTGTACATCTCATTCAGTTGATGAAACTCAACATACGCAGGATTACACGAACTTCCGACAGAATCACCGATTCCGTAGCGGCACCATGTGGTACCAACGCAAGACTTCACAGTCCGCAAGGCCTTTCCTGAATTGTGGATGATCAACATGACAAACTTGAATCAATTACCATGTTCTATCGCACCATAAGCATGTCCACTTTCGAATCCTGCAGCGACAAGTTCCTCCCAGATGTCTGGGAGATCTTGCTTATTAGCCCCAAAGAGGTCGATGCGCTGCCTGATATCGTAAATCTCGGATTTTCACATGTAACACTTGCACAATATGATGCACTCACCCTCCTGTAATCTTGGTGTACAAGTTGTCTGCCAGCATGGCGTAAGTGCGTAGAAAATATGCAGCAAGGACACCTCACATTTATTTGCAACTTTTCCAAGAACAATGAGTTTGTCCGGCGTGATCTAAAAGTCACGAATGAATTTTCACCCACAAACGGCAGGAAAATGCACTGACTTCTCCTCCAGCAACCCGAGGAACAACAGAAAATGTACCTGTCAGCGAGAATAAAAATCAGTTATGTAATGAGAAAGGAGATATAAACGTGAGCATATTCGTAAATAAACGAGGGCTCACCATTCCTTTGAATGTTAGCAAGGTATTTATCGTTGGTGTCCTGGTTGGCGTGGTGTACAGGTGCGATCACGAGCTCGTTATACAATGACGACAGGATGGAACCTAGGCAGGCTGAGCATTGTACGAATAAACATCATATCATTCCCTACCAATGGCCGGCTTGCATATCTCGCAACCAAGTGAATCTTTTTTCACACCCGCAGCCTCCATGATCTCTGGGAATGTTTTCAACTTGCGTATCCTAGAGGACGCGATAAATTGTATTTTCAGGATATAACGCTGTAGACACACTTCACGATGCTGAAGAGCTCTTGTCGGGCCATACCAAAGTGGGGACAAAGGTGGTTTGATACAGCATGTCCTGCTTTCTTCATTTCTGCCTACAGGTTGTCAGGTCACTTTGGACGTTTGTAATGAAGGGAAAATTAATATACCTTGAATATGTTTGTGGCCAAAGGCACACACCCACCGCATCCAGTACCAATTTTTGTTTTTGCTTTCAGGTCTGACAGAGTGGTAACACCAGCTTTCACTGATTCGCTGATACAGCCCTTCGTGACATTCTACAATCAAATTAGGATGTGAGCTTGGTGATGCAGAAGAGAGGATACTTGCGTGGCAACTACAGATCTGGGTGTCATCGTCGAGATCAGCGCCATCGTCCGGGCCTTTAGAGCCTGATCCAATAATAAATTTGGAAGGTGGCTCCTCTAGCTCTTTCTACCTTTTAGCATCAGTAGCGTTGCTAGGAAAGAACATCTTTGCAAAGTTCACCTTCTTCTTGACTAAGGACACGAGTTTCACATAGTCGGATGTATCACCAACCATCATGCCACCCAATAGATACTTGCCGTCGGCGGTGAAGATGTACCTATACTTCCGTAAACATTATATAACAAACTTCTGTCTTCGCAACTCACTTCTTATAAACATACGAGAACGGATCACGATAAGTCAAGCACTCAATAGGACCATCCAGTGCAGTCCGGCGGTTTCCGTGCTTCATCTGCGTAGTGACAGTGTTGATTGCGACTTCGCCTTCCTTCACTCTGTTGCTGGGAGTGCTTCCCAAAGGACTTATCTGCCATGCAGTAGGTTTCGCGTCGATGGCTTTCTGGGCTTTATCTCGAGTAAGAGGCTCTGCAACCGCCACCTTACTGGTGAGGACACCCCGTGCACTGCGCTTGTCGGCAAAGTAATCACCGAAGGAGGCAACCTAATATCGAGTGATGTAGAGCGGTGATAGGTGCGGAGTGTGATAACTTACATCAACTCCCATCAGTTTTAGCTTTGTTGAAAGGTCGGGCATATTCTGACAATATTATAGTGGTGAACAGACGGCACAAACGCAGGAATAGTCACCTACCATCACCCTTGGTTTGAAGCCACCGAGGCCAGTCTCAACTTGCGTGAAATTAAACGATAAGATGTCAGCCATCTCCACTAATGATGCTATCAGTAGTAACCAATAGGCGAATGCAGTTGCTCTCACCCCCAGGTGCAATGAGACCATACGTGTTGTCCTTCCAGCTCGCGCACTCGCCTATTGCATAGACGTCTTGGGCGCTGGTCTGCAACAGGTCGTTGATGACTATACCTCCCTTCTCAACGCATTTCAGGCCGGCCTGGCGGGCCAAGTCATCTCGAGGGGTGATGCCAATAGCATGAATGACAATCTCAGCCTTAAGATATCGATCATCTGACAGACTGAGGCCAGTCAAGACTCCATCTGAAGTGATGATATCTTTGACAGACGTCCTAGTGAGGACTCGCACACCCATGGCTTCAATCCGTCGAAGGACAATTTCTCCACCTTCGCCATCAAGTTGGCGCGACAGTGGAAAGACTTGACGGTTGATGATCACGACTTCTGATATTGTCTCACTGTTTCACGATTTTCAGTGAGATAAGAGTTGGCGTGGACAGAAGAGGGTCACTTACAGATCAAACACTGCTTTCGCAGCCTCTAGTCCGATGAGACCGCCTCCAACGACAACAGCCTGAGTGAGTGAAGAAAATGAGTTCAGCGCGCAGGTATGCCTTGGGTTGTATGATACGCACTCGGCCACCTCGAACGTGTTCTTGTTCGGAATACGACAATATTTTGTCGAGATCAGAGATATTTCTATAAACGAATATTCCTTGAGCTCGCTCAGCCCTGACTGGGGAAACATATGGCGGAAGAGTGCTTTCGGAGCCAGTAGCAAGAACGCAGTAATCATAACTTATATTGCGCCCTTTGCTGGTCGTAACAGAGTGGGCGACTGTGTCTAAGGAGGTAACCCGTTCTCCAGTATGGAAAAGAAAGTGCTCTGGATCTTGTTGAGTATACCACTCCACTGTTGGAAGTGGACAATGTGAGAACAGTCACGGTAAGCGAATACACATCAAGGATAAATGTACTATCAAATACATTACCTTGGTTTAGATAGAGTTTCTCGACGGAGCGGTGTTGAAAATAGTCTGTGAGTGCGACACGATTGTACGCCAAATGGGACTCTAACAAAAGACAAGTCAGTTCATATTTCATTTCGCTATGAACCACAGTATCTAACTTACCTTCGCCGCATGTCACCAATCTGTATCGTTTGGCTTCATCCAAGGTGAGCATCTTTTCGATAAACGCTTTAAACAAAAGTATAAGTACTAACAGCCAACCTTATCCTATCTCTGGTTCCAACTTGCCTATCCCCACCATCCCTAGACCGACCACAAAAATTGTCCTTCGTGGACCCTGATTCACGGAAGTATTATCCTGGTGTACTACTGGCTTTTCCGGGGAGGCCATCTTGATGGAAATTCTGCAGACTGACGACACACGCAGGCTGATGACAATATATCACGGCGTCAATGAGGAGCTTCAAGGCGCTAGGGCATGCGAACTGCCAGGAAGTTCGCCAGGCTTTGATATAGTGAGTTAGTAGTAGCTGCTAAGGAGTCCGTACGCCAGAGCTTAGACCAAGTTTTCTTGTCTATAAATGTCTGGCAAAGAGACTAATCTGATCTCGTGCCACATTTCACATACGATAGTAAACCTGTCGTGAATAAAGTTGATCGCATCAAGAAAGGCAAGTGAAAGTGACAAAAAGGAGCTCCGTGTAGCTAGTGACTCGGACCCCGGTCACCATGCCCGTGTGACGATACTACTTACTTCAACTCAACTCCAAGTTATACTTACTCCCACTGCATCCTCGAAAGGCGTCTTGTTGCCTTTTGTACAGCTTCGGTAATGTGGCAATTCGTTGATCACCTCAGTTGGCATGCCACCTGCGGAACCTTATCTTTCGACTTCTGACCTCCCTACCTGGGCCTACCACCATGTAAGTAAATGATCATAATTACCAACATTCAGGGTGCCTCAGTAGCCACTCTTCACGCGCCACTGACAGCATCCTGACCTTGGTGATCGACAGCCGTGTCGGTGAATGTGTATTTCAAGTTCCCATCTTGTTTTATCGTGATCAATTATCTCTGGAAGTCTGTCAACTCACTGTTGGACCAATGTCTTAGCTTGCTTGGGTCAGTGGATGAAATAAAACCCAAGACGCTCATACTCCGCTCAAGATTCTTGCAATTCGCCCTTCAACACTGTATTTCGTCGACTGCGCCTATGCCTGCTCTGACACTTTCTGGCATTAGCAATGCGTATGCGAGCATGCGCTACCCAGTGATCAATCCCAGTAATCGCAAATGCTCCACGATCCCTATTTTCTCGCTGAACAATCAGTACTCTCGCAATTTCCATCTGTACGTTTCGCTAAACAGTGTATGCAGTGTCATATCTTATTGATAGCCTTGCAGGTCGTGGCTTGGATTTTTTGTCGCCTTGTGAATGAGATTCACTATTAGATGTTTTGTGCACGCTAGTCGCTAAACATGATTTGTTTATACAGCTTATCGTGGTTCGCATTCGCCCCTCTCATTCCAGATGCCATCAAGACTGACTTGAAGTTGACATCTGAGGAAGTTGGTACGTTTCAAATTCCGAGCCCATGTACCGTTAGTTATGATCTGAAACACTGTCAAGGGAATTCAAACATTGTTTCGCTGTGCGCCACCCTTGTTGTACGGGTTATATCAGGTCCCCTCATCGATCGTGAGTACAGTTCGACACCCTAGTACTTCATATATTTGATCTTGTAGGATATGGGCCCCGCAAAGTGATGGCGGGTCTTCTCATTATAGGGGCGATTCCTTCTGGCCTTGCTGGAACCATATCAACTGCGCAAGGTCTCTACATTGTCCGTTTCTTCATTGGCATTCTCGGTGCCACATTTGTCTCTTGTCAAGCTTGGAACACTGCGTTCTTTGACACGAATGTCGTTGGTACAGGTGAAACTCCGTTTAAAAAATCTAATGTGTTAGGTATTCTAATATAGTCGAATTCACAGCGAATGCCTTAGGCGGAGGCTGGGGAAACGCGGGCGGCGGCTTCACGTTCATCATCATGATCGCTCTCTTCAATCAATTGCTTGCTGACGGTATGAGCCCTCACGTTGCCTGGCGGGTGGCATTTGCAATCGTCCCTGTTCCCATTCTCCTCTCTGTTGCTGCTGCCATTCTAATGTTTGGCACTGACCATCCCGCGGGCAAATGGAGTGATCGCTATAAAGCTGTTGCCACTACACTTCCTGCGTCAGATGATCAAACGAGCAATAGCGAAAATATAAAAACGAAGTCTGGTGATGATATCGAGACTGGAGACGAGAAGAACATTGAGGTCACTGTTACTGCTGTTAATGCTACAAGTCAGTGCTTATCGTTCTCCTTTGTTGTTCGCTTAACCGAATGTTACAGATTTGGTTTCAGAATTGGACACTGCTGTCAACAACCCACTTTCCCTGAACACGGCGTATAAAATCGTTATGAACCCACTGACCTGGCTTCCCTCGTTGGCTTATATGACCACTTTCGGCTACGAGCTTGCTATTGATGTCAACTTGGCTACCGTTCTGTATACCCTATTCAAGTCCCCCACTTATGGCCAGACTAAAGCTGGCTATGTGAGTCTCTTTAAACAGTCGCCATGACCTATGTGATGACAGATTTATCAGATTGCAGGCATCTATGGTCTCCTTAACGTGTTCTTCCGGCCGCTTGGTTAGTCACTTTCTTCGCAAGCTAAGCTATCTCCTCCTCATAACCACCATCTCATTACAGGCGGATATTTCGGAGATCTCATATATGTCAAATTTGGTGTAAGTGCCCTTGACATTGTGCATGAAATCGGTTTGAAGAGGCTCCGCAGGTGCCTGGCAAGAAGTACCTGACCATCGCTTGTGGAGTCGTTCAAGGGCTTTTATCACTTGGTCTTGGTTTTTACATTAATAACCACTCTCATCCATCCCGTGAGTTCGGACCTCAATTTATCACTGATGCCTGACAGCAACACCAGTTGAGGTCATCATTGTGATTTTTGTCATTGTCGCAATGTTCAACGAGGTCGCCAATGGAGTCAACTTTTCTCTTGTTCCACATTGCAACCCCAGTCCGTGTTCAGTGTACTAAATTGCCAATTTTCATGACTGATCCTGCTCCGTCACAAGACTCCAATGGATTCATGGTCAGTCTTACATCACTTGGTGTGTGATGATGACAGAATGATTCAAATTTGACTCGTCTAGACCGGAATTGTAGGCGCAATGGGAAATCTTGGAGGGGTATTCTTCGCGATTATCTTCCGCTTTCAACCGTATCCTCTTGGCAGGGCATTTTGGATTGCTGGTGTCATCACAGTTGTAAGTAAAAGGTCCGCCCACCCTGTACAATGAGTGCTGAGATAACACCCCAGGGCGTGAACCTCTTACTCTGTTTTATCCGTGTACCTCAGTTTTGAACAAGGTGATATTTGGTACCTGAGTATTATTCTTACAGTACGTTTCTTTAAGGAAAATGCTTTCGTCTGTTCGTATCGTCCAACCACATGAGCCTGCATCTTGACTGATGTGAAAATATTCCTGTCCTATATGATAGTGAGAGTGATAGCTGAGCGCTTCCGGACCCCATTTCAATCAATCAATCGAGAAGGCTGCGACAATATCAAAGTGAGCAGGAGAGTATCGACTGAACCTACTAGTTTTGAATGAAAGATGCCAGTCAAAAATGGTCATACTCAGGTGCTCTTACCGGGAATGCTTCGAGTGACAACGTGTACGATTGAACTAGTCTAGACTATGTCTTTGACATGTAAAAGAGTTTTTTACAGCTAGACAAGCGCTCCAGTCCCCTTCGGGCGGTCGCACATAGACGTCTGTATGCTACGTTAGCCGTTGTCTCTTCCTCTTCTTCTCGAGAAAGCGCTTGGATGTCTCTACGACCTCGCACTCTTGGCACTGGGCAGTGCAGTGTACAGCTGTCTATGCGCAAACGAATCGCTGCGCAAGCACTGCATCGCATACGGTCAAAGTTTCGTCATTGTCCGTGTGATTCCATGCCATAATCTCCTGGCGATGCATCTAATATAATCTTGTTGAATTCGTCTAAAAGGTGTAGCATTTTGAATCCCAACGACGCCATGAAAAGAGCACGCAGAAGCCATTGGGGTGCGGAAACCGAAATAAATTTTAAGGAGCCTCAAGATGTTGGAGCGCCAGTGGAGTCCAAGTGGCGCGCACTCGTACGAATTTCGAAATCGCCGCGTCCTTACAACATGCCAGATTTCATTTTGTTTCCCTCACCGCTTCTAGCTGCTACATAGGTACTTGCAGTTGCGGGTCTCGCGCGTGAGATATTCCAAAATAGTTGATACGATTGCAGCAGTGCACTAGGTCCGGCTGATATATGTTGCACATCCGAGTCAGTGGAGGAATGGAATTGGTCGAATAATCCTGACTCATAATCATCTGAAAAAATGAGAAAGCCGTCGTGCTAATGACCGGGGTAAGGGTTGCTAGCGGAAGGTGCCGAGTAACGCATTACTACGAGGAATCAGCGCTCAGCACGGTCAAGCATGAAGACAATGGTCTAGTGCCAGCTATTATAATAGTACCACAATATTGTCAGTCGATATTAGTCGTGCGCTGCGAGAGGTGACATCGGACATAGCTATGATCAAGGTGACCAGTATGAGTCTCGAACGAGCTCGCCACTCTGGTGTACTCCATGCGCCCATTGAATGTCGCAACAGGCGGGATTGTTGAATGGTGCCAATAAGGGGAAGTCCGATATGAAATTTTAGCAACTGTATTGAGATGTTAGCTTCACTCGTAGGACCCCAGGCACCTGCTCTGGTCACTTCTTTGATGTCCAAAATTTGGTTACGTCCGCCAAGCTGCAGGCACTGCGAAACTTTCCAAGGGATTCAACTTCAGTCTTCCGTAAGTTCCATGCGTGTTAATCGATAACAGCTTATCGGTTGACAGAACTAAATCGGTTTCTGGCCGAACTGATTCTATTTGAAAGGACCATGACAATGACGAGATAAATTCCCCGCGTGACTGGGGAGATGGTTAGTATTATTGAACGCTGAGCAGTGCTAGTGGCGACCCAATATTTAACTGTCACCCCACAATTCTCAAGGACTTCAAGTTCGTCCGCCGACTCGCCTAGCCCATTCGATCACCTGCTACCACTCCGTCTATTGCTTTCATGTCCTTGGTACGCTCCCCAGACCTCACCAACCAGAAACTTCAGGATGGTCTACCAGTACCGTTCTTTCCCTCATCTCTTGACCGGCCCGAAAGGAATGGTCCCCAACTTCCTCAGTGCCTCCCACAGCTGCCAATCAATGCTACCCCAACAAAAGTAGCTCAGCAGGTTGTGCTGAATATCTCAGCGCGCAACGTTAATTTGATATTTACATTCACCAGGATCTTGACACGCCAGATAACTGGGTCAATCGTGTAAGGACAGTAAATCAATGATATCTGCGTGATTTTTGATTCCTCTGCGCTCAGAATCCAGAACTCGTACGATTGACGGGAAAACATCCGTTTAACTCTGAAGCGCGACTCAATGTTCTATTTGAGTGTGTAGGTATCTTGTTTCCGATGTTTTGCAAGGGACTGAGGGCGTCTCTACAGGGATTCTTCACTCCGCCTCACTTGCATTTCGTGCGGAATCATGGTGCAGTGCCACAGGTCAACCACGAGATAGCTGCTAACTGGACAATCCACGTACATGGTCTGGTGGAACGAGAGGTTACATTTACTCTGCAAGAGCTTCAAGAAAAGTTTCCCGTTGTTAGCATTCCTGTAACCCTTGTCTGCGCCGGCAACAGGCGGAAAGAACAGAATGTCATCCGCAAGACACTTGGCTTCAGCTGGGGAGCAGCGGGAGGTGAGGTTTCAGTTCGTGTTGATTCAAACAAGTCCTCACCAACATCAATATCAAGTATCAACAGCCCTTTGGACAGGCGTATATCTGGCCGACGTATTGAATCATGTGAGACCAATTTGTAGACAAGCCAAATACGTTGTCTTTGAAGGCGGAGACAAGCTTCCGAACGGGCCCTATGGAACATCACAGCGATTGTCATGGGCTTCCAATAAGGACAAGGGTATGCTCATTGGTAACTCGAATCACTTACAGTGCGACGATTCCTCCTGACCTTCTACATTAGCCTGGGCAATGAATGGTTTACCGTTGGAACCAGACCATGGTTTTCCTGTGCGCATCATTGTGCCGGGTCAGATCGGTGGACGGTCTGTTAAAGTAAGGTGTTTCTCGATGACAAGGAACCCATAATCAATTAGATACCACTTAGTGGCTGAGACGCATCGAAATAAGTAGTCGCGAAAGCCAGCACCACGTATGCCAGTTCTTGTACAACTCAAATAAGCGTCGACTGATGGTTTTGTTCATGCAGTTGCACTTTTGGGTATGCGTAGATCTTTCATCCTCGAGGATGAATCGCACTAATGTTGCATAGGACAACAAAATGTTACCAGCGCAGGTTATGCCTGACCAAGCCCGCGCTGAGAAGCATTGGTGGTATGACCCAAGGTTAGTCTGAGTGCTCCGACGTTCCTTAGCAAGTTACTCACCAGGTCGAGGATATCACAGATATATCATCACGTTGGTTTAATCTTGCTCTCTTATGTACCACATGTTGAACAAGAGTCTTCAGGGAGCTTAACGTCAATAGCGTCATCGCGAAACCGGATCATAATGAAAAACTCTACATCAATAAGACGCCGGATGAGAATGGCACAATCGCATCATATCCCATCCGAGGATATGCGTATGCAGGTGGAGGTCGCAGGGTGACCCGTGTCGAGGTTTCGCTTGACCAAGGGGAGACATGGACATTGGGAAACATGTACGTCCACACGCTTCAGAATCGACACCTCATTGATATCGTGTCAAAAAGTGAGTATCCTGAGGACCGATTCAGAGAAGTGCGTCACCAAGACCCATTTTATGGAACTCTTGACGCATCAGAGCGCGATACGTCCTTGTGAGCAGCAACCATTACCGCTGCAATGAAAAATGTTCAGATCCCATCTAGCTGTTGGTGCTTCTGGACATTTGATGTCTCGCATGACATTCTAGCGAGCTGTGATGCGTTGATGGTTAGAGCTATGGACGAAGGCCTCGCGTTCCAACAAAGAGACATGTAAGGCAGGATCGTCTGTGTGGGTTCATTAACATCAACTGTTTACAGGTATTGGCATGCACTTGGCATGATGAACAACTGGTACGTCTTGATAAAACCTGGTATTCTGCGCCCTGTTGCGAGCTGCTGGCAGGTGGTTTCGCATTGCCGTTCATAGAACCGTCAACGATGACGGGAAAATTGTCTTGCAATTTGAACATCCAACACTCGCTGGGACAGCGCAAGGAGGATGGATGGAGGTGATGCTTAATTTTTGGTCCCAGAAAACAAATGCTGATGATAGCAAATCAGCGCATGAAAGCGGTAGGGGAGGATATTACAAAGCCTGTCTTCGGCGAAAAAGGACAGGATCTCGCACCACGTGCTCCAAAGCACGAATCAGATGAGGTCTGCTTGACCAAGCCTGGCATGAATCGGAAAATTACTCTGGAAGAGTTCAGGGCGCAAGATCGACAGCAACCGTGGTTTGTCGTCAACGGTGAGGTTTACGATGGAACTCCATTTCTAAAGGACCACCCAGGAGGCGGGGACTCTATATTGCTTGTAGCTGGCGAAGATGCGTCCGAAGACTTCTTCGCCATACATTCTGCAGAAGGCAAACAAAAATTGGCTGAGGTAAGTCCTCGTGATTTTGCCGTAGAACGTTGGTTTATAGGCCGTTTTACAGCACCACATTGGTACCCTTGTAACCAGTTTAACCAGAGAAAGGCCCATCACAACGCAGTCCGATGGAACCTTTCTAGAGCGCAGCCGATGGAAAAATATCGAATTGTGTGCCATCAAGCAGATTAACCACGATTCCTACCTGTATCGTTTCGCCTTGCCAAAAGGAGACCAGCCGCTAGGTCTGCCAGCTGGACAACATGTTTTTGTTCGCTTGCGCCGACAGGATACCGGGGAGATGGTACAGAGGGCTTATACCCCGGTATCGCAACAAGACGCAGTAGGCTTCATCGACTTTCTCATCAAGTTCGTATTCTTCATCAGGACATGTTCTTCGCACTGAATTCTTCATTAGATTGTATCTTCCTTCCGCGTCAATCCCCACTGGAGGGAAGATGACCACAGGCTTCCATCAATTACGTATCGGAGATAGCGTGGAGCTCAAGGGGCCGTTAGGGTCCTTCATTTGGGACGGGCCAAGCACTGCATTGTGGCACGGGATAAGGAAGACCATCAAAGAAGTCGGCATGATTTGCGGTGGAAGTGGTATGACTTCGAATGCAACATCGTAAACGTGCAATACTAAATAAAGTTGTGCAGGGATAACACCGATCCTCCAGGTGCTTCGCAGTATCTTCCAAAACGCGGAAAGCGAGACCCGGGTGTGGGTGATCAGTGCGAACAAGACAGAACAGGACATCCTTTGTAGAGAAGAACTTGACACACTCTTCGCATTACATGGCAGGGGGCGTTTTAAGCTGCACTACACGCTTAGTGTCGCTCCTGAGGAGTGGCCGTACAGCGTTGGGCGAATTAATGATGTGTTGCTGTCGGAGCACATGCCTCGCCACTCTGAGCATGGACTCATCCTAGCGTGCGGTCCTGATGCTATGATAACACATGCCGTCAAGCCCGGACTGCAGAATATGGGATGGGATATAGAGAAGTCCCTAGTAGTGTTCTGAAAGGAAAAGGTTGTAACAAGTCGCCTGGACAGTGGATGATAGTAGTATGATAAACCACCTGCAAAGTGTTCGTTTATGAGGCGTGTATGCGAAACAAGAACAATCGTCGGTAAAGATATACAGTAAGAATGGTACTGCTGAGTACTGAAACTCTAGGTACTGAAAGGCTGCAAGTTGAAGGTGCGACAGAACCTGACACCGTTAAGACTTGACAGTACACCTATAGAGCACTAGTGTACAGTACTAGTTGGAGTTGAACGTTCAAGTTTGAAAGTCATATCGTGATAAAAACTGTCAAAGATTGCCATCTGTCGACTGATTTGGCAGTTTTTTCAAGTGGTGAATGTAACTGAGAGAACAGGTAATTATCAACTGCAGGATGGACGGTGAATACAGTAGTTGGCAAAGCGTTGAAAATTACCCAAATAGGCGGTGACACGAAATCACCTGTTCCGCACCGGCCACCACCTCACCACCGGTTTATCAGGTGAATCGCAGAATTCACCAGTTTTCCCAGTGACTCGAACCTGCTTACAGTCTCATAGTGTGAGTGGTTGAGCACTCGCCTTGGAAATCAGACAGGTAAACCATGTTGTTAGTAAGGTGATACTGGACATGCTGCATGAAGCATAAAAACAATCCGATGACTGCTTCTCTGCCCTCTAGACTACAGGCAGGAAAACCTCACACCAGTTCTACAGTTGCGCTCTTCTCATCATGGCAAGGTGCTGAAGCATTGCAAACCAGTCGGCATTTGGCACGGCGGGGCCAGACGACCACCCTTGCAACCACACAGCAATTCCACCTAAAAACATTATGAATATTGTGATGTGTTGCAACTATACAAAATTGTACCCTTCATTGGTCCCGAAGGCCCAAACCCAACTGTGCAGAGAATCGTGAGAAGAGACCCCAGGCCATTGGTAGATAGCATGCTAATCATGATATGCAAGAGGGCCCGTACGAGATTTGGATGCTGCTCATTGATGTCTCCTGTATGATCATTTGATATTCTCTTAAAACTGGTCTTAAACATATGCTTGTGACCATCGGTGTGTCATGATCAAACGACCGTTCATTGACAACCTGACTCAGGTTGTCAATGAACGGTCGTTTGATCATGACACACCGATGGTCACAAGCATATGTTTAAGACCAGTTTTGAGAGAACCTGTGAGACTTTTAAGGAGTTCCTCGCTCACTCTGAGCTCGCCAACAACCTGCAGAAAACACTCCTCAAAATGATCAAGAACTGTGCATCAGGAAAACGACAGGTTCCTTATTTCACCTTATGTTACTTAATTTCTGTTAGGAAGATTTTTCAGCCGACTTGATCATCACTTTTTCTACTTGTGAAAAAGCAGTTCGAGCTTCTAAACAAGTTCATGTGCGAAGTTCAAAAAAGCTGGAAACAAGTGTCATAAGCAAATGCTAGACCGAAAAAAGTCTAAAATGCAATTTCAAAGGAGTGATGATCTGCATATTTGTTAACATAAAAATGGTGGAAAATATCATAGGTCTGATGGTGGTGATGTTGCGCAGGAATAACTCGAGTACCATATACAGGAATAAGGTGTGCGGCGCGGTAGATTGAATCAATATGTATGACGGAAATATGGGGCGTGTTGTTGTTATTATGAGCAGGCTGTACAACCCACATTCCAGTGTCTTCGTTCGGCGAGTCTCCAATGGTATCAAACCACCGCACAACTGCACATGAGTATAATTTTCGCTTGTAAGTAAAAGAAAAAAATGTCAGTACTCGTGCGACATCCATGCCCCTCATACCATCGAGACCTGGATTCGTGTTGACGAAGACACAATCAAACCGAGGATGCTCGTTTCTCCATATCGGACATGCACGAATATACTCACGGCGCATGCCCCCAATACCACTGAGATCACTTGGTGCAAAAAATCTCAAACAAGCAGAGTTGAAAACACTGATTTTGTTGTCGAATTGGGGACAGTAAGCTAGGGGAACCTCTGATGGATCACGGGGATCATTGCGGTTGAGTTGACCGAAGAGAAAGTGTCGCAGAAGATTCGAGAGATGTGGGATTGATAATTCAATTGCTAATGCAGCAATGGTGCAAGCACATTTATATTCTAAATCATATGTTAGTGTAGTTTGAAAGTGACAGGTGCTTAATGACTCACGAGGTGTTTTGGCCAACTCCACGCGTGCTTCGACATTTGTTGGTCCGTCGTCGACTTCGTTATTCTTGTCGTTGTCATTGTCCACTGTGGTATTGACAGCCTGAGTGTTGGCAGCTTCATCTGGTGCCGTGAGATTGAGGGCGCGCAGTCGTTCTATTTGAGTATCAGTGAGAGTACAATAACAATATAGTATTTTACTTACCCACTTCGAGGACAGCTGCAGAAAGGCACATACCATTAAGCATCTTGCGTTGAGTAAAATCAGCGCGTGATGCTGCGAGCTTGTCGAGGCATTGATTTGTGACCAACATTTGGCCCAGTGCCTCGTACCGACTGGAGCGCCTCCATGGCTCCTTCACTGCTTTGATATGCTTAGCTTCGGTGATCGAAGAGCATAAACCATTCGGGGCCCCAAAAAGTCGAATGAGGTGTATGTAGTGTTGAAGGGAATGCTGGCGAGGGAGTGAGAATGTTGAAATAACGTCGAGTGTTTCAAAAATTTGCCGGTGCCGATGAAACCGGTCAAGTGCCTCCTGGATTTGCTCGAGCGTCTTCTCCGTGATTATGCTGCGTCGGACAAGATAACAAAATTCGAGAAAGGCTCGAAATGTCCGGACCATATCCACAGGGACATATCCCTCAATAGCAGATAAGTATACCTATAACAATATGTCAGTAAGATATTAGTAGTCTGATACACAAGAAACATACCTTCATAAGTGCTTTCAAGTCATCACCCGTCCACTGCTTGAAGCCTCGTCCTTGTGGGAAGCGCCGAAGACCAGCAAAGGCCGGAACAGCAGCGATTCTAGACACAACTAGTTCAATAGATAGTACCCATGATGAGATGAATCATTTACCTTCGATCAATATCATCTATGATGCGCTCAGCATCTTTCTTCGAGTGCGTCTGGTATAGGTACTTCTTGATCCAATCAACCAGGTGGTCTTTGAACGTCCCTTTGATAAGCTGGTGAAGGATATCGGGGGCAATGAGTTCATGGATGTCGGCTCAAGCAAAATCATTCGTAAAGGGCTGATATAAAGTGTTAATGCATCATGAAACATAGTGCGAAAGGTAGGGCTTACAACGAGATCACCAACAATGCCATATTCATCCCATAAGGCATCGAGAGTACCCTCCTCGACAAGCACATCTGTATGATGACGATAGCGTCAACCGGCTGGCTCGTCTAGATTGATACGTGAAGACAAACATCTGTACAATCATTAATTTAAGTAGATTAAAGAAATGAACAATTACACACCTTGGGCACCAACCACGCACGATGCACGTCAATAAGACTTGCTCCTCGTAGTCAGCAATATATGGTCCCAGACCATATATCACACGGCGGAAATGTCTGTCACCAAAACGTGCAACTTCATACTTGGTGATACCAGGACGAAGTGTTTCGAGAATCTTGGAGAGTGAACAGTGAAACAATTGCCGGCGAAACTTTCGGAACTTCACATCACTAGTCGCATGTTCCTTTGTTGCTAACTCAGATAAGCAAACAGCACATTTAAGAAAAACCAAGCTTACTTTTGGGAATAGCGAGAAAGGCGATAATACTAACTGCGTCGTGGTGGGCTCATCTAACGTTATTGCAAACATTGCCAATAGATGCATAGAGCGGGTAATATTCGTTGTTTCCCGTTGCAACGGAAACTGTAGTCTTGTCACTGCCTAAAACAACAGGTACGAATGTGGATCCATGTGATTCTGGATCTTCGGAGATTATGTCCTGGCAGCAATTGTTAGATTCAAAGGAGTGATCAAGAAATTGAAAGACTTACAGCCTGATCCCATGCCCAATCACCAGACATAAAGTCCTTCCACTGACGCTCGTCGTCATCAGTTGAGAACTCGCGGTAGGGTCTGTAATCAAACTCTTTGGCATAGTCGGGATTTGCAAGCATGTTGTGGATGACCTCTCGTGGATCACGGTACCAGACGTCAAAGACTTGATCCATCCATGGCGGTGCATCAGTGTCTGGTTTTTCGCCATTGTAGCGAACTGAAAATGACTGCCACTTCACATCCCCAAGCGGTGTTCTGTCGATGGTTTTGTAAAGGTTGCGAAAGTCGGCAAATGGAGGCTTGTCATCATGTTTCTTGAGGGTTGAGGCCCAGAGATCAAGGAGTTTATTGATCTGACCTGCAGGCGTCTGATTCTCGGTAAATAAATACTCTGCTGTTTCAAATTCGACATGATTTCGGTAAGGAGTCCAGTCAGAGGAGGATTTATCAGAGAGTGGTTTAGGTAGGCTTCCAGGGGGGAGAAACATGCCATTATCATCACAAGGGCGGGCTAAAAGAATGTACATTGTTAGAAAATTGATCTAATAACGAAGTGAAGCATTTACCATCAAGGTCCTTGTGAAAGTTCCGATATAAGCAGTCTCCTGGCCCCCAAAACTCAGTGTCAATTCTCGGAGCTGGTGAGTTGTGCATCCCATCATGTCCCGTCAGATTCAACCAATCGTTCTCGACTTCTTGAAAGTCAAACTGCGGCTCATGTGGTTGTGCAGGGGCCGGATAGTAAGGCTCTTCTAGCTCTTCAGAAACACTGGCATGGTAAGAGTTAGGTGGCTTTGTGATTGTAGGATGGGCTGAATTCCAATGTTTGGTTCGTCCTGCTTGAGTTTTGAAATAGCGCTGACAATTGGAGCATCCACAAGGGAGTTGGAGTGCATTATGGTCTGGTTGAGAGTTCTGGTTCCTTTGAAGAATATCAACTGTGTGTAAAAGCATGAAAAAACAGGGCACGTACATAGTTTATGCTTAGCACCAAGAAAATATGGTTTTGGTCCAAAGTAAACCATGCTTCGAGCCTGAGTGCCATGGTCGTAATCAATAACACATTGTCCGTGTTTGGGATAAGGGTAACACACTTAAAAGTTTTCACTGAACCTAGACCATTTCCTGCCGCTCTCTGCTACCTGCAAATTTCTGCCCGTCTCACTTGCAGCTCCTCACCCGCATCTTTCATATCAATATGCCTTCCCAACCTGCTGACACTACCGTAACTCGTCGTACTCGTCCCTCCAATGCAATTGCACATCCTGGTGCGATCCTCTTGCAGGCAAAGAAGACCCAACGTATGGCCGAAGAAGTTGCTGCTGCTCGAGCAGAAAAGGCAGAGCAGGCTGCAGCACGGGCCACAGCTGTTGAAGCAGGAGCTAAGCGCATTGCTGGTATAGAGCTGGAGATGGAAGCCAAACAGACGAGCACGCTGGCAAGGAAGGCTAAGGGAGTTCGGCCTCGTCCAATTCCCGCCAAAGGCAAGAAGGTGGCTGTAAAGGATGGTCTGAGTCAGGCGGATGTCACAGCAGCCTATGGTGAAGGCAATGAGGTCAGAACCAACTTGAATCAAGAGCCAGAGATTCTTACCGGCTCATGTGCAGATGGGTCTCAAGGATGACTCCAAAAAGAAGATTACCAAAGTTTCGATGAAGGATGCTGTCAATCAAGCGCATGAGCAAATCAAACAGACAACTTCTGCTGATGGCGGAGATAAGGATGCACGTGTCCATAAGAAGGGCGACTCAATGGATGTCACAGTGTAGGTTTCCCTGAACCTT
Organism: Suillus fuscotomentosus; assembly: GCF_016647785.1. Classification (NCBI taxonomy): domain Eukaryota; kingdom Fungi; phylum Basidiomycota; class Agaricomycetes; order Boletales; family Suillaceae; genus Suillus; species Suillus fuscotomentosus. Next base: position 92,922 of record NW_024539647.1, on the reverse strand, counting down.
CTCATCATGCTCCTGCTCACCGAATCAACAATGTTCTTCCTCAATTTAACTTTGAACCATAGGAACAAGCCTGAGTATACTCTTAGCAGCAAAGTTAAGAGCTGGGTCTCAGACGTCGACATACCCATCAAGAATCAGAATGCACCGCCGAGTCATGTGACTCACACATCGCCTCCTCCTTCAACAGTTTTTTCTCGTCTTACGGGCTCTTCCAAGACAACTCACAGTGAAATCCCGACTGGTATTCTTAACAGTCCTCAATGTTCAGGTGTAGATGAGGATATACCAGGAGGTTTTGCTGATGACGAGGATGAGGACGAGATTGACAAATTGGAACGCCTGGCTGCACATGGAATCACTACCAAGGAAGGGCGGTCAGCTGCAGCAGTAATGTTTTAATTTTTAGCTTTCGAAAAACATCTGACATTATGATTCAAAGACGGTGCTGACTCTCACCATTGATGACTCTGATGATGAGTTGGAGATTCCAGCAGAGTTTCGTGCTCCGTTCACCCAGCCTTTGCCAGTAGGCTTGCCTAAGGCTTCCTTTGCAGTTGGCAACCTCAAAAGGAAGGCCTCTGAAGGGAGTGAAATCGAAGATTTAGATTTTTTGTTGGTTGATGCCTGTGAGTCAACACTGATCGTTGACATTGATGCTATCAGACTCACTGCACCTTTAGTTGACAATACAATGGAAATCGACCTACCAGACAAGAGTGATCTGACGTATGAAGTGAAGCCTGGAAAGCCCCCCCGTACCACAAGCTCGGTGAGAATTTGATAATATAGAGTTGTCCTTTCTGATGCAATTTTTTTATTAGACGTCAGTCGTGACCACAGACACCAAACCTGCTCTCACTAAGAAGGCAAAGGTAGAATCACTTAAGGTTTCAACATCTCTTCATGCTACTCCTGCCAAACCCAAGGAGCAGTCAGTCAATGTTGACACGCCACATGACAACTTGAAGCCTCGAGCGCAATATCGAAACACCGACCTTCCTGAACAAGTCCAAACGGACCACTGTTGGGCTAAAAAATTCCTTCCGACAATGATGTTGTGGGCCGGCAGCCAAGAATCCCTCTGGAGCATCCCAGATGAAACTCTACTGACGCATATCCAAATTACATTTCAGGCAGTCTACCTGGAGCTTAACCTTGTCATTGTTCAGAATGGTGCTGTTTTCTCACTCGTACGCTCTTGTCATGCCAGATGTCTACAACACCTCACTACTTATCTGTTCTGACTCACAGACTGTCCAACGGCTTTCTGAGTGGCGGAGCAACTTCGGCTCTACGGCCATCGCAATCATCTTCGATTTTCTGACGAGCAACAATGACTGTGACCCAGAGGTTCTTGCAGGGCTCCTCTTGAAGAATTTCACCTTCATCTTCAAGGACATGGACAAGTGCGAGCCTGACGGGGTGTTCCACTCTGCATTTATGCTGCAGCTCCTTGGAAAGGCCCACCTTAGCACCATTAATGGCCATGCTACCATTCCCGCGTTGAAAACCAAGGACCTTGCAACAAAAGGGATGGCTGGTGTTATTGCATTTTGTGCTACAGCGGTCTGTTCATTTTCTTGTTAGCAATGCTCCAAGTCCCACTCAAATAATTCACATAGCTTGAGCGTGCCATCACATTGATTTCAGATGGCGATATCAAAGTCGAGGACATCTTAGCATCAACCTCAGCATGCAGCAAGTTGAACATCAAGCTTCCCAAAGTACTCAACAAGGTCACCGGGAAGGTGACAAGTGCTCCATATCTGTTTTCACGCGATCTCTGGGGTAAAGCGAACACTGGGTACATGAAGAGCATCAAGAAGAAGGGCCTGGACTTCGTCGAAACCACAGTAGACATGGCGCGGTCAGCTTTGAACGAAAGTAACGCTGCGGATGCAGGCATCTCTGAGAGCTCTGACGATGACCGTGCCTTCTTATGTATGTACGATGTTATCTTATTCAAGCTGTGCCTCTGTCTTTGTTCGCAAATTTGTTTTTTTTTTATATTTTGCTGATTTGGTGGATTTGGCAGAGCTGTTCTCTGATGGCGTCTGTCCATGGGCCTTCTGATACCATCCTTAACTTGCTCGGTGGACTACTATTATCACCACTCGTTATACATCCCATCCTGTGCTATTTTCTACCAGTACTAGACTACTGGTACTACTTTCCGACTATCGGTTCACATTCATTTTTTTCTGGTTTTATCTTGCTTAATTGCTTTTGTGTCATGCTTTTCTGAATGGACGATGCCTTTTTTCTGATGCAAAAAGTAAACTAAATCAGAAATAAGTGAGAATTCAGACGACGAGTGGCCTTTTTCCACTTCATGGCCACTTATTTTAGCCTTTGCTTATTTCGCCTTATTGAATGTGAAAAAGTGACAATAAGGTGAAATAAGGAACTTGTCGTTTTCCTGATGTGTTCATCATGGTCATGTGCTTCTCATGACCAGAAGCTTCACCAGGTGGTGGAAACTGTTCTTTGAGCTCTTCAAATAGGACACTGAAGGTGTTTACAAGGTTATTTGATATAGTGTAGAGAGGAATGCCACATTGTTCTGCAGCTTCTTTGACGACTTGATACAGTGTCGTGGCTGTGCTGGCGATGCTATCCACAGACTCCCTTAATTCTGCCATCTTGTCAGAGGGACAGAATTCCCTGGCATGCTGGAAGAATTTGTCTGTACACCCCTGGATATTTGACCTGAAACCAGTAGCCTTGTCCCAACAAAACTTTCCAGCATTTGGAAAGTGGGAACCACTGTACAGCATGTGTGCTGAAGCAGGCAACGATCCAAGTTTTTTCGTCAGGCTGCCAACTGTTGTAGTGCCTTGACGAATGATTGGGTGATCAAATTTATCATATAATGCGCCTGCAACTTGCGATGGCTTATTGAAAGTGCTGTCAATCATTTCTGACATCAGTCTAGTAAAAACAGTACTAATTTTGACTGTACTCACACTTTCTCACTACTCCCCATCCTTGTCCTACGTTAAAATGCAATGTTTGTTGTAAGATAAGAGTGCAACAAACCCGGGCCTGTTTCCAAGTCAGTGAGACTTTCGTCAGAGGAATGAATACTTCAACGCCGCCAGAAGTAACTGGTCGTAGCATCAGGAAAAACCTTCCAGCCAAAATTTCGATAATCTTTGATAAAGTCCAATAATTATGTCTAATTAGCAGCTTTAGGAAAATTAGGAAAATTATGTAGTTTAGAAGGACTTTCTTACCCCCTCATAAATTTTGCATAGTTATCAAGAATTAGCTGATACTAGACACAATTATTGTGAATTGCAGAAAATGTATTTCAAACTTTGCATTGCAAATCACCCACAATAGTCAGGCGATGTTACAAGAAAAAACAATTGATATTTGATTACATAGAATATAGACACAAAAGTAATTACTGTATAGCTACAATTGACCGCAGATGTACGGTGACCAGTGACCCCTGGAAGGAGGATCAACACACTGCGAATGGTGGACAACAACGACGGTCAGCATGGCTCGAGCTCAAAGGAGGATCAACACACTCACCCGCTGCGAATGGCAGACAATGAGTTGGATCAACATGGCTCGAGCTCAGAGGAGGTTCAACACACTCACTTCCTGCTAACGGCGGACAATGAGTTGGATCAGCATGGCTCAAGCTCAGAGGAGGTTCGACACACTCACTTCCTGCAAACAGCAGACAATGACTTGGATCAGCGTGGTGGTTGCTCGAACGACGATCGACGCACTCACTTCCTACAAACAGCGGACAACAACTTGGATCAGCGTGGCTCTGGCTGGAACGAGGACCAACACACTCACTTCAAACAGATCCAAGCAAAGTTGATACGAACTTGATACCTAGTTTGTAGTTACAAATGTTAGATAGAACTTTTTAAAAAACCTAAGACATACCTATCAGCTTGATGATTGAGGCTGACAATGTTGAACATTGAGGAATGAGGGATCGACATCGGAAGTTCAAAAACTTTCCAAACCAAAGTCATGCAAGCCAAACAAATACACGCAAATGGTTCAATGTCAACCAAACAGTCATGTGAGCGAAAAAAATATGTGCAAATGATGAACTTCAACGAAATTTGCATTGTTCCTGCTCTCATGAGTCGTCCGTATTCGTCTGAGCCACATCAGCAGTTGCTGACATGCGCTGGGCGTTTGTGCATGGCGTTTGTGGTGTTGGGAATGGCATGGTGGCACTCACCCACATTGGAAGGCTGCCCCTTCCAAATCTAACATACACGTGTCTGAACTCGGTACAGTAGCGCTCCTTCTTTAGAGTCAAAATTTACCACCGCAACCCTCACTTCGATCCAGTGTTCCCTTACTACTCATGCATCTCCCTCCACCTCCACCAATCTCTTCAGATTCATCCGTCTACTCGAGCCACGGCTTTGTCAAAGATCATGCGGAGTGCCCATCTTCTGCCGAATTTTGGTGCCGTTGTCCCACGAGAGTGGTCGAGTGATACAGTTCTAGATGGCTATAACACTTTTTGGTTGAACTCATATCTAGATAGATACACTTTCTGTATCTTCAAATAAGTCTTGATAATTCCATTATACATTATCGTCTTTTAGCCGTTTTATTCCTAATACTTGAAATTAGATCGAATTATCAGAATAACATCGTTTAGATCAATTTATTGAAAATTTTGCCTGGGAGGGTTTCCCTGATGTAGTGTTGATGTCAGAGTAGAGAGCCACTGTGACTGCATCACAGTGTGATAGTGCTAGGATAGACGACCATCACAGTTTACTCACACAGCGCAAGGCATATAAACCTACTGAGTATGTGATTCGATTCACCGAGTCACTTAGGTAACAAGTTCGTAATCGATCTAATCCATGATGCAGCAGCCTTCATGAGGCTAGGATATATGTACATGTAGTAACATATACTACAGTGCGCATGTCACAATCAGCGTGTTGTATTTAACCTTGAGGCCTTGAAGCTTGAGGGTGCGTGTACATCAAGTATTGGTATTGCAGAACTGCAAAGCAAGTGCAGGGTAGAGATCAAATGGACCGGCGCACATGTGACATTGTCTATTTAGGCTATGTACAGACTGGCAAAATTCGCTGAATCAAAATTCAACAAATCAATATTTGGTGTCATGTGACACACAAAGGGCGATCCCGGATTCCTTGCCTAGCACATTATTACAAGTCTATATGATGATGGCTAGATATACTCACAGAGATACATACTCTTTCAGAGCCAGAACTAGATCCACCACTATGTCTCTCACTAATACTTCTGTTGAATCTACTTGTTCCCGCCGATCCCAAGGATCTGTCAACATTTGAGGCTCAATGTTAGAAAGAACAAGGAAAATCCCTGCACATTGGACAATAGATGAAGAAAGGGCCCCGATTGATTACCTCTCCAGTAACAAATCTGGGGCTGGTGATGGTCTAAGCTTCAAAATGACCACTTTTCAAGGAGCCGCTGAACACATCAAGAAGACCTTCACCCATCAGCGTGGTGGAGAAAAGACCACTGATTCCTGCAAGATGAAGTGGGGCAATGTATGTTTAAACAGAATCTAATATTTTCTATTTATTTCTAATGTTATATATCTGTAGCTCAAGTCAGCTTATGGTGTTGTTGTCAACAAGATGTCAGAAATTCTTAATTTAGATTTCAACCCCTTGCAATGGGTTTCAATGCCCAAATGCAGGGCACATCTTTAAATATGTTGCTATAATAGAGTTAGCATTGTCATGATCATTTAAATGACGGTTGCAAGCTCGGTTGCCATAGCCTGCCAATCATAGATGAGTCATTACAATCAAGACTGTGACATTGTATCACAATTTTCATGAGAGTCGCAACTGTCATTGCAAAGTTGTTGCCACTCCATTCAATAGACAGTCAATGCATGGTAATAGAAATATTGTTTTTGCAAGACAGATTTCAATTTATTCAAACTGGTGCTAAACAGGATTCAGATATTCAAAATTAAATACTAAGGAGTCTGAATCTAACTAGTCCTGCTTGTCCTCGTCTGCGCCAAGTCTGATATGATCTTAATATCAAGACCATCATTAGTATTCTGCAAGACAAGCAATTAACAGAATAAAACATACTTGATGTACTGCCCAGACGCCCACAGCACTGTGCAGGTCTTTCTCCTTCAGCTCTTTCCGTCGTGAGACATGGCGCTCGAGAGGGAGATGAGACATAGGGAGACAAGGAGAAGAAGCTGGAGTTCATAGAAACCAAGCATGCCGGGCGGGCCCTCAAATGACGAAAGTTAGGCTTTGTGGGTCCACTGGATCCTGGAATGGACCTGGAGTGACGCAGATGTGACACCAGTGGGGAAGGTGGTGTTGCATTTGATGAGGGCGGTCATGTCACCACTGGCAGTCTCAATACCAAGCGATAGAGGAATGACATCAAGAAGTAAGAGGTCCTGGGTCTTCTTGGAGGTGTCGCCGAAAAGAATGGCAGCCTAAATGGCAGCACTGTATGCAATGGCCTCGCCAGGGTTGATGCTCTTGTTGGGTTCCTTGTCGTTGAAGAAGTCAGACACGAGTTTGACAATATGGGGGATATACATGGAACCACCAATAAGGACGATTTCATGAACATTAGCCTTGTCGATCTTAGGAGTCCCGGAGGACCTTCGACAGGCTCGAGCGTGCTGCGGAACAGGTCCACGCACAGCTCCTCGAAAAGGGCACGACTGAGGGGAGCAGTCAATCTCGATGGCAGTCTGGGTTGCTGACGAAAGGGTATGCTTGGCACGCTTGCAAGTGGTCTGTAGACGACGGAGAGCACGAGGGTTGGAAGAGAGATCTATTATGTTGTCAGCAGCTGAATTGATGAATAAAAAAATTACTTACCCTTCTTGTGCAAGGTGGTTGATGAACGTTGCAATGATATCATTGGATTCCGAGTCTGTTTAAGTGACAACAGGGTGCAAGAAAATCAATACCTTGTCAATGAAATTTAAACATTGTGTGATAGCGTTTCAATGAATCTAAAGTGGGAGAGCAGGTTGAAGTGAGATTGCGATCAAATTGAAGTGAGGAGCATCTGATGTTAATTTGGTTGTCATGAAAAGTCAATGATGGAGCAAAGGTTTTCAAGCGACATTGGAATAGTGGGAGAGAAAAGGAGAAATGTTTAACTGAATTTGGGTACTATTTAAATTGGAGGCCATGTCAGTATTTCAAAAATTTAAATGCGCCTGATCCCCTAGTACAATGTAAAATAGTGCTAAGAAGCAATAGAATGAGCCTAAGAGAAACATAATAAGTGCAGGAATGGAACACCGATTCGAAGGACGACAGGATAACATTGATGCAGAAACTATCTGCGAGACCGAGTTGTGCGAGAAACTGCAGCTTGCGGAGCTGCCTTCTTTCTGGACCCTCTAGTTTTTGTCCGCCCTCGTGTGCTGACACTATCTCCAACATTCTGTGTGCTTTCCTCGACAACTTGTGCACCAACATCAGCAACCGGTGCATCACATATTACAATATCAGATGATGCTTTAGGTTGGGAATGATTGAAGTCGGGCCTTGCACCAATAGCACTTGGACTTTGGGTGGCAGAAACAATGGAAGGTGGATTAGCAACCGAAAGAGCAGCAGATATTTGAGCCGAAGCATCAGATTCATGGTCCGATTCGCTGCTGTCCATATCCAGCGCCGCAAGTGCATGATTGATGGCACTCGCATGATCTTGTTCGGCTGATGGGTCAACAGAAGGTCCTTTCACAGCCTCGAAGACATAATTGTTGATGTTGGTGACGATCAAGGTGACACGCCTGGTGGTCCATTTCGAAACAAGAACCTTCTTGTAGTTGTAAAACAAGGTCTTGTAATTGATGTTTGACTTCTTCCCTAGGCCCAAGCTCGATTACTCAGTGTCTGGTGAGAGTAGAAATATCGCCTGTCGCAACAATACATGACAAATGACTGAGTCTCAAGGTGTAAATGACTGAAATGCTGACTTACAATAACTGCCGCCCATGCTATCGCTCCTGGCATGATCTGATGAACGCTCCATTTGAGAGCATTAGTATGCGTGCCGCCGCCACTTGACCTGTGGTGGAGCGAGGTAACACCACGCAACGAAGCTTTGAGAACCTAAGTAATCATATTACATTCAGTAAGATAAAGCATCATTACAATAGTGATAAGACTTACCCGGGCTAGTAGCTCCCAGTTCCCGAACACTGTCTTCAGCGATGTATCTTCCTTCAACTCTGGAAACAAGATTGGCAGGAAAGTCTTGTATGTCTGGTTTGCAGCAGATGAAACACCAAGTAACTGTTGGATTTCGGGAATGGTGGCTCTCTCGAAGCTGGTGCTGGTGAAATACTTTGAGGGAAGGTTGAAAATATCACCAGCAACGCCACAAAGTTTCTTGATTTCATTGGCGCAAGCATCAGGAATACATTTCAGTACCTAATATTGCTGCATTAGTGATTCAACATGATAACTCTAATAACAAGCTACATACCATATCGCTGAAATACAAGCTTTCCATTATCTTGTGCAACGATTCAGGAAAATGATGATAAAGCTCGTGTAAGAATGCAGAGTCCTGCATTGCCACAGTCTTGTATTGGTCGGGGCTATCGAATGGAGTGGGAGCTTCTGGGAGTTTCTTGTTGAGAAGGTCGCTTCTAGGAAACATCTCCATCATCATGCCATACTTACGGGCATAGATGGTGATAGTATCCTCATGAACGCTAAGTTCATGCTGTGTGTCCACGCGCCATTTTCGTTTCAGCTTCTCGGCACGCAAAGTCTTATTCTCCTCCTTGATGCTCTTGTTCTCGTCTTGAAGACACTGCATTTGAACCTGCAGTGTTTTAAGCACCTGAAACAAATCAAGTTAGAAAGTAGTGCTAACAGATGGATCATATATTACCTCTAGAAGCTCCCCTTTAGAAGCGCTGGGGGCCGGAATAGAGATATGAGTAGGATTGCTGCCCTGGCCATCAGAGTCACTGTCTGTGTCTGAGTGCGAGTGTGACTGCATGATGTGTGACATGTTTGCCAAACAGAAGGCTTTGGAGAAGAGTTTTGTTGAATGAGGGGGCGAGAATACACAATTAGTATCACTACAACACTTTAAATGATACTGCGCTATCACCTCGTGTTTGCTCAACATAATACTGCTTGTAGCAACTTTACATGTTCATAGATGTAACCGAAACCTTGTTATTATATCAAGACATATTGGTCAGTGATCCATCAGTTGTAAGCGTTGAAGTACCCACCACGAGTAATAAAACATGCATGAATGTACGCATATCAAGCACCGCCATCACAATGAAGGTATCGTCCCTAATCGACAACGAATCGTGTAGGATGGTACCAGACCTATCCGCATCATCCCTAGTATCACATAAATCAAATAGTTAGTAGCCAAGCAGCATAGATATCATAACAACACCTAGTAGCTATGTATCAATACAAATCAGACATGTCAAAGAGATGCTACTCACCAGTCAAATGCGCACCACATGCCCTGCCTGCAGATGCATTTCCTTCACACGAAGGAACATATCTGTGTCAACCATATCGACAACAAAGTAATTGAGGTTTTCGTCATGCACTAGAAGTGCCCCGCGGATGATAGACCTGGTGGAGAAAAACTCTGCCTGTGCCCGCGGTTTTGCTCGAACTCTAAGAAGGTTAAGGTGCTTGTCTTTTCGAAGTTGTACACCTATGGGAGCGTCATACGGGTGGACGAGAGCAAGTGGAAATACATTGTCTCCAACTGGGCACTCAAAAAGCAAGAGCAGGCGTCCAAGGATGACCTTTTGGTTGGTCTGGATGAACACGCAATCGAAACGTGGTGCATTAAAGAACTTTGGATTGCACTGAAGGTAATCGGTATATTGTCGCCAGTCCACCATTGACTCGTAGTTGACACGCAACAGTCGACATGTTGTGATCTGTCTCGTGTGATTAGTGCGGTAAGGGCTACTACTAAATTGAACAAACTTACTGTGTGAGTTGATAAGAGATGGATTCTCTTCCCATCTGGTAGGGGTATGTTGCTTGCAAATAGAAATACGTTTAAAAACGAGTTCAGCTTAACATGGAAGTTGGAAAATGCGATGTCATCCTTGTGGGAATTCTCAATGAGACCAAAGGTCTGCGGAGCTTCCCTCGACCCGAATTTCACATGCATAGACCCATCCAAAGGGCCAAAAACATGTCTAATGGGGTTCGTCAATACCTCGGAGTCAGGATCATCTTCATCGGCATCTTCGTCGATGTCATTTGCTTGGCGTTGTGATATTACGTATTCATCCAAGTCAAAGATTTGACAATGGATATCATCCGCAACGAGTAGCCAGTGGTCTATACGAAGAATCTGTAATTATGATGTCCCATGAGTAGATAAATGCGAAAGTTGCCTTGTATTACTCACCTGTTCTGTGATGTTCTTGAAGTTTGTCCGGTGCTGGTACCAATCCTTCAATGGCCCATGCATTTGCTCATTTGGCTTCGTATTATAGTTCCTTGTGACCCCTTTAGCCTCTATATCGTCAAATAGATGTGTGATCATGTGGAGTTTTGGAAAATTCCAATTTTTATCATCCTCCTCTGTTGCCGTGATATATTGCTACAATACTGTCAATTCATTTGCTAAAGTAGAGAGTTCTAAGATGTACTTTCATGAATGCCGTTAGGGCTTGAACGGCGCTTCTGCCCTCGCTGATGGTATTCGTTGTGTGAACCTCAAAGGCAGCGTACATGTCGACCTCGAGGTAAAGGCGTACACAGCGAACTAGAAGGTACCCAAGCAAAGAGGCTTCCTCTGTTAGGATGTTGTGCATAGCATATATTATCATCTGTAGTGAAATAATGTGTTAGCGAGATAGTTGCGCACAATAATAACTACGAACCTTTGATATATCTTCATGGACAGAGCTGTCTGCAAACGTAATACTCATTACTTGGTTCGGATGCTTCAAATTTCGCCATCGGGGAAATGCTGCAAAACTGATGACATAGTAGAAGAGGATGACATGTTAGATATTGACATAATCGAGGGAAAGAGATGCACTTCTTATCAACTTGGGCTACTTTTGCCCTTCCGAGGCTCGTCAAGTGCTTTTGCAGCTCGACCCAGTAATGACGGGACCAAAGACTGCCATGGTTGTAGTGACACCGGTCATGCGATAGCGCTCGATGTACATCTGAATATCGGATGGCCCAGAATGAATTCTAAAAATAAGTTAATCTAAGAGCGTCGCAAATAGTAGACACAAAACTCATAGTAACATTACGAAGTCCATGTTGTTTGAGAAGCTCGTTTTGTTCTTCATGGGTGTCCATTTCCTGTGCAGCCAGTACAATATCCCGCGATGTGTCGGCAATTCAGTGGGTATATTGTTTTGACGTATCCCAAAGCTCGTCTCGAGGAATGAGACAGATAGGACATGGCCAAAGGCTCATGACCCCTCGAGTAAGTGACATAACGCACCTGTAAATTATTGTTAGGAAAAACACAATGTAGAATGATAGTACTTGCTGTTCCTCATAATCAGCTGACAAAATAAGTAGACAAAGGAAGAACCACCGATCAATGCCATCTAGGCAGGGGTACCATTGTCCTGTCCTTGATTTCGATGCCAACGAAGAGGTGATTTTCGCGAATGACTCGTGCCAGACTGCATTTTCGAAGTTGACCCAGCTTGACTTTCCAGAATGCTCTTTATCTTCCGTCACCTAATACAATACAACCCCACCATCAGCACCGACAATGAGACAAACATTGGGACATACAATTGGCAGCCATCCTACAATGTAACCACTACCTACACCTCGTCCGTTCTGAATATCAGTAGGTAGATTTGCTAAGCGCGCGACAACTGGGTATCCTTTTGCAGTACCGAATGATGATAATCTTGTTTTATCGGCGTATAGGATGAAAGCTAGTGGCTTTGCATCCTGTGGTAGTTGCGACTACAAATGCACAATGTTTCACATACATACAACAAGGATTGAAACTACAGGATACATACTTGCACATTCCAAAAGTCTTCTGCGGTGAAAGGTTCATCTACAAAGCGGACGAAGGTTTGCCCATCAAACTTCGATAAGTGTTGTGTGTCAAACTGGAAGTGAGGGAAGAGGTTAGGGTCTCGAAGTAGGTCAGTAGCGAGATCCAAAGATCACTGTAGTATACATTGAATTCCTGCATCTTGCTGTCGTAGGGGACCGAGATCACATCTTTCATGAACTGCGCTTTGAGAAAGGTCAAATTCGGAGTCCATACAGCAAAAAATGAATGGAATCACCTTTGTGATCCGATGGGACGCTGCTTCCCACTTGCCGTGAATGTCTTTATGGTTCTTCAGCATAAAACTATCCTTTCTGAGAGAACATTGATGGCAAATGTTGATGAGACAGTCCGTTTGTTCGTTGTTCAATCGGACCTCAAGAGCAAGCTCGGCTACTTCAAATTCAAGTCGAGATTGAAATGGGCGCCAAGGGTGGTTATTGGGAGTGGTGTAAGCCGAAGATGTTGCAGGACGACGATGAAAATTGTTGAAGGGATAGATTTGCGCCTTGATGCCACTATTTGGGTGATGCTTGACCTTGATGTCATCAAGTGAATAGGTGGGTGGTGCTGAAGCGTCCATAGGTTCAGGCTCAAAATGGTCTGAAAAATTGATACCATTATTGATCATAGTTACAGTAATAGCGATCCAGAAATTGATTATCAATGAGATATGTACTAATAGACTCACCAGTCAAGCTGAAGTCCACATCAAAGTCATGTGCAATATCATGCTGGTAATCTCTCGCCTCGACTAGGGACAGATGAGTCAAAAAGACAAACATTGAAATGATAGAAAACATACTTGGTGTGTGAGCGCGACTAGGTTGAGCCGTCCATTGTCCATCAAGCACAGATTCGTTCAGTGCTGGAATACTAATCATTAGCTTTGAAATTGGGCATACAATCAAACACACCTTTTTCCTGCCGAATTGCATCTACAATGGCCTGATCACGGTGCCGCTTGTCTGCATTTGTCTCACAAGCTTTCCGATGAGTAGTCCAACCTCGTGGCTTGATGTCCTGACCCCATAAGTCACAGAACCTTGTGTGGTTGGGGGCCATTCTTGATGATAGAACTAACACAGAATTATATACAGAGACCTGAAGGACGGAGAAACTGGAAAAGATCACTGCTGGCGCTGATGGAATGATAATGGGAAGGGCACATCCGTGATGTAATTTGAAACTCAGTCATAAGTATTATCTTACTATTTCAATGCGTAATCAGCATTGCCTTGTCATTTCAGGCAACATTTCAATGACATCTAAATAGGGACTCATTGCAACCGTTTTCGCAAATTTCTGACAGAAGACATCCAGCTTTTCATGGAGTGATGAACACGGTGCTGGAATTACAGATGAACATGGAGATACTTGAGACAGATATGCCAAGGTATGTAGTACTACCATATCAAACAAATAGTCTGCTGATTTTCTTTAACCTTAGGGCCATCCTAGTACAGTGCCATACAAGACCAAAGGGTTCCCATACTTCAGCGCTCTTGACCAGATGATTCCCCAGGAGCTGATCTATGCCAAGGGAAAGTACACTACCCGTCAGCCAAAGGCCAGGACTCAGGCTGTTGCCGGTCCTTCCCCATCAGAGTCGTCCTCTGCTGCAATGGGGTCTCCTAGTGGGTACTGGCCTATACCTCCCCAACCATCCACTCCCACTGCCACATCTGGAATGGAGCCTGTGCACCGGCATGCCCTTCCCCCACCATCTACTCCTACTGGCTCCACCACCAATAAGATCACCATGGGTCCTCTACCAGCACTGGTGACAGGACCAGGTGTCAACCTCTTGTCACCATCCTCCTCCTCAACTGTACCATCGTACTATGCTGCTACAAGTGACTCAGGCTCAGGGCTGACCAGTATCAGCCAGAGCAAGCACAAATCCAGTGCACTCAGTGAAGGAGACCAATCCTGCTCTAAGCGAAACTGGCCTCGCTCAGTAACTGCAACAGCCCAGCAGGAGGGTAGCGCAGCACTTACATCAATTGCAGGGAGTCTTCCTCAAATCATTTGAGGGTTGACCATTTCTCCATCTGACCGTCCTCCTGCCACTGACCTTGGGCATGTGGTCAGTCTGCTTACTCAGACAGATGGTTTGACTGTGGATGATGTCATGATCCTCATGGACTACTTATCATCAAACTTGAATGAGGCGGTAGTATTTTCCAATATTAGTAGTGCAGAATACAGGGTCTTATGGGTGCAAAGGAAGCTCCCTAGCCTTCATGCAAACAATTAGTAGAATAGTAGTGTTTACTTTTACTTTTCAAGACTTATGTTGCTCGCTCTTTGTTTGTATCCCACCTAAACATGCGCTGATGAATCAAGAACCCATGTATTATCCTACTCAATTGTCCCCTTGAGTACAAGAAGGGTGAGAGCCAGACCAACATGAAATTTAGGTATATCTGGTAGGTATGTAACTACATTGGTGCGGGTACTGCTAGTCCACAATGTGCCCATTCTCATACATAATCTGCCCACATTGCAGCAGCTATCTCATCACGATAATCATCAGCTCTTCTCTCTGCGGCACCTGCAGGTCCATCAGACAGCTCCCCCTGCCCTGCTACATCACCCATGTCATCATCAGTAAGTATGGGATCGTGATCCTCACCACGCAAGAAATCCTGCTTGAGGATATCAGGGTCGCAGTGGTGGATGAAGTTGTGCAACGCGCAGAGTGCCATTGGTAGCAGCACTTGGATATCCATGGCATATTCAGGAGGGAGTTGCAAGATGCGCCATTGGCGCTTCATTACCCCAAAAATGTGTTCGACAATGTTGCGAAGTGAGGCATGTCGAAGGTTGAAGAGTTCCTTTGCATTTTGTGGGCTTGGATGTGCATCAGATGTAATTACAAATGAAGAAAAAAAATGAACATAAGAGATGCCTGATGCCACTCTTTGAGATGATAATGCACACCTCTGTAAGGAACCAGTGGCGCATCACATGTTCCAAATCCTGCATCTGCGAGGAGATATCTTCCATCAGGCATCCATAAGTCATGTTGGCAGGCATCGTTCCAAAGCGCAGCATCGGCAGATGAGCCGTCACAGCCACAAAGTGAGTAAATAAATGAGAAGTCGAAATCGCATACAAAAAGACAATTTTGAGAAATGAAACCTTTTTGATTATGCATGAAGGCTTGATCAGGAAGTGACATGAATGCTCGGATGTGCATTCCATCAATAGCACCGATGCATTTGTTGAAAAATAGAAAGTGAGGGTCATCACGAATCGACAAAGAGATTGGGGAAAGGCTTGTTGGGAATTGAATTTGAGTGGAGTAGAAAGGGTCGCTCGAGAAGAACACTAGTATGCGCTTGAAGTACCTGATAATGGCATGAATTAGCATATATTATTGAATAAGTAGTTTACTTACCTTGAGATCATGTCAGAGGACTGTTGGAAGTGCTCACCAACATGGCGAGTTGAGAGACCGGTGACACACATATACAAGAAAATGGCCAGCTGTTCCTCAACCATTACACCATTGCGAGATAGTGTAAATCCATTGGTCTGTAGAATTTCCAGCAGCTCTTCAAATGTTCCCAAGCTGACACCTAGATTGTTTCTGATTCAGTCAGGGTGACCAGCCATCAGTTCAAGGACCCAAGCTTGACTGGTCAAGGCTGAAGTGTGGTATGGGATGCTAGTGCGTGGAGTTAGGAATAATTGGTAGTATAAGGCTGAGATATGAGCAATAATTGAAGTCAGAAGTATGAAGTAGTGACACCGATAGAGATCTTGGTTGTTTTGCGTCCGCAAAGCCTGTGTTTGTCGTGTGATGGCATCCATGGTATAGTCTACTGTATCACCGTGTGGTGTAAGAAGGAATCTGGGATCACCCTTTGTGTGTCACATGACACCAAATATTGATTTGTTGAATTTTGATTTGGCGAATTTTGCCAGTCCATACATAGCCTTATTTATATGTTGAATTATGACACTATTCAAGACATTACTGTGATAAGTAGCTCTAGCACTGCTCATCTAACTTATATTCCTATAAGAGTCCATCACAAAGTTGTGACATGGCACCATCACAACACATGAGGTATGGTAGCACATTCCTCTCAACATCGTTTACTGCTTTCTTTTTTCTTCTAAATTAAAATGTTATCTGAGGTCATCCATGACCTTCTCACAGGAAGTGGCTTTGGTGTTGCCCCACTAGTGTACAATGCTATTAAAGTTCACCACAAAGTCATGAAACGGCACCATCACAACACACAAGGTATGGCAGCGCATTCTTCTCAACATTGCTAACTATTCTCATTCTCCCTCGGTTTAGTATGCTTTTCTCCTGGTAAATATGGCTATATATGATACTGTGATAAATCTAAGTTGTCATATGTTTTCTGAGTGTGCTTATTCTCAATGAAAGCAGTTTCCAGAATTCTCTCAAGGTCAATGTACATGATATTGACTGCTGCAACAGAAGCCTCAAGTACAGGGTAAGTTAGACTTCATGACTCGAACTACCAGAGGACTCTTCCTTTTCCATCTACTTATGTGGTGTAGGACTGGAAGTCCTTGTAGCCTCGTAGAGGCTATTTTTGCAGTATCCCTCAGCATCCTATTGCTTTACTATATGAAGCGCAGCTTTCCCGCAACCCGTGCACATTGGCTGCTACTTTCATGCGACAGCCACAGTGTTCCCACGTGCACACACAGCCACACTTAGCCGCACTTTCTTGCGCTTCATCGGCCGATGTTTCACACCATCTGTCCATGTCTAACCAACCCAACGGTACATTATTCTATGATTATATTTACATATCAGATCATTTCCACATTGCACCACCTTTATTTAACATATAGCTTTACATACCTTACTCAGTAGCACATTGGCTTGGTTCCACATGACAGCGCTTAGTATCATACTTAAGTGGTAGTAGTACATATCTTTCAGGAGCTTGTTTCCCAGACGTTGGAGTAGCAACTTCCATTAGCCTACAGTTGGTGGCTATTGACAATCTGTATCCATTTACCACCCGCACCGTGTCCGTTACCGCTCCACTTGACATCTATTTCTACATATTATCTATCATCTCTATTATCATCCGAATCACCCGCTTTGCAGCCACATTTTCCCATGCCTTTGGCTATCAGCCGCCGCTTCATTCCCACATGTGCACCCGCTGCTTTCCTGCACTTCGCATCGGCCGCTAAGCAGCACCTTCAGTGCTCATTTCTAGACCTTTGCTGCACTAGCTTCCCCTTTAGGGTCGAACACACTTGTTCCGCAAGTATAGCAGACTAGGTGTTGGATGACCTACAACATAAAGATATCAGTTTGGAGCCTATAGCACCACACTGAGTTGTAAACCTACAGTGGTACCTTTAGAGGCTTGTCGATGATTCAGTATTCTCAGTGAGGTCGCTTAACTTTTGCCACAGACTTGCCAACATTAGGGTGTGACATGGATGCATTGTAGGGAATAGTACATTACAACTTACAGACATACTAGGTAGTACTCACCATTATCAATCAGAAGTCAATTTCAATCGCATCAGCTTGGCTGACAAAAGCTCCTTGTACTCTGAACTTGTTTTGAAAGAGTTTATCTGTGGTGCTCGGTTGCACAGAATCCCTGTAGAGGTGTCGAGCAGATGAAGGGGGGAATTGCTGAGGTCAATCCAAACCACTCTTTGAATAGCATCTTCTGCTTCTGATGGACAGACGTACTGCTGACGCAGATCTGCAGAATGATATAGACATTTTGAGACAAGGCAGGAGTGTTCCATGGCTTACCTCGTATATGAGCTTCAGGAGCAATTGTCCAACTTGGTCAACATGATTGTGAAGGCCTTGATGGCTTCTTCATAACATAATGTTGTGCACCATGCAGTGCTGAGTGTGATAACTGGTACCCAACATGAGACAAAGGATTGAGTTTGGTGACCTATGCATGGCCGAAGTCAACATGAGCTAGGAAAATGTGGATGTCATCGCACCTTTCGGGTGTCAAGGAGCGCATTCTCCCACAGCATTTTACTTGACTTTGCCTCGCTGCAACTTGCAAAGAATATATTGGATGCAGAATCCAGGTCGATCACCATTGAGTATAGGTCAATAGCCTTGTCGTGATCACTTGCAGTGAAGGAGGTGTCTCTGTTGGCAGCGCACAGTGTGCTGCATTGCTGTTTGAAATCTGAGAGGAATACAGGTGAGAATTGTAGCCTGCAGTACATTACTGGCTCTAGACTTGCCATTAGACCAATAAGACAGTCAGCTTTGGTGATTCACTTGAAGTCATCATGTGTTGGTATGATTTAACGGCATCTTGGAGTTTACCTGCCCGAAGGAGTGCATCTCTGCATTGAAGAGTGACCCTCTTGTATTCTCCAACGTGTTGCTGCACTACCAAAAGTGCGCTGAAAGCCTGCCCAAGGTGAACCATCAAACACAATGATTGTAAGTGAACATCTGAGTCAATCGACAACTCCTCTTCTCCAGGTGAGTTGCTGAATGACTTGTCAGTGTTGTCTAATCCAGACTGGGACTCAGACCAATCCTCTATGATCTCTCCTTCATTTGCAAAGGCGAGCTGCTCTGAAAAATCAGGCAGCCCAAGGAGATGATGGTCCCACAGACGGACAAGAAAGAAAGTCTGCTGAATGGGCCTTGCACGCGAGAATTGAATTAGGGTCTCATCCGTGATGATTAGCAAGTCTCGAAGGCCTACCACTTGAATGCTGTCCCCAATATTTACGCCCCAATTGGGTTGGGTTCCTGCATGGATAAGTTGAAGGTGTATGATCTTCTTCCGAATTTCGCGAATTTGGCTCGTCTGAGCATAAGTGGTCTTGCAGACCTGGTTTGGGTGACACTTGGTGAAAACAATAGCAAAGAGGCAGATGAGGTAGCCATCAGTCATCCTCATGTTGATGTGTGCCTCAATGAGGGTTGTTACTTGTGGACAAGGGAGCATAGCTTGTCCGAAGAGTGAGTTTGTCTCTTTGTTTGTTCATTGCATAACTGGATTTGGCACAGTTCCTATCAGGGCTACAGAACATGATCAATTCACTCAATTTATACTACAAAGTTCATGTGTTGCTGCACAAGCCTGCCTTGAGTCTGGGTTGGCAAAGTTCAAGATGAGTAAATTCCAAATTTGAGTCTTGCTAGCTATCTCCACCATCCGCTGAGTCGCTGCTGTGATGACTCTGATGAACACAGCCTCTGCCACCGAGCACAACCGCAGTGACTGTCATGGTAGTGACTTGCTAACCAATTTTGAACACCTCAGTGAATCGCCAGTGGGTGTGTCATTGGACGCCCTCAAGGTTGATCGGTTCTTCAACTTTGGATCAAGCTGTAGTACTCATCCTGGGGCCATTTGTCACAATCCTCATCATCAGCTCCCATGGATTATTGGTTCCAGTGGGCAGTGACCCCCCCAAACCATGATGATGGGACTCGGACATGATCATCCTTACCGTGACCATCATCACAGAGGATATCAACATCACTTGTTGTTCCCGCCACCACCTGTCATGCCAATGGGTCAGCTGTCATCAGCTAATCATCATCAGCTCCTGCATCCTCAATCCCTGAGTCTCCAAGTCATCCCAACTTCCTTTAGCGCTGTATGGCCCAAAGAGTGGCCATTGCAAGATCAGCACTTCGCCCCCAGCTTCAATGATAACCCCATGCCAAACTTGAATGAGCCATCGCCATGGCCCGCTCTGATGGTGCCCGAGCTCACCCAGCCCATGATTCCGAATAAAACTCCCATGGCTCCCAAGCAGGAATGATCCAATGTCACTAAAGTTAAATCACGTACATCCCGCCAGTGCCTCATGAAGGCCAAAATTACCATTGACTCAGACAAAGATGAGAAACCTGTTCAGGATTATACATTTATACCTTCAAACACTGGCGATGTTACATCAGCTCTTTGAGAGCAGATGAGATTTACCATTTTCAACGAATCACTGTTACCTACAACAGCAGAAATCGCTTCTATGGTGAAAAGGTCTTGGGAAACTGCAATCAACAATCAGTCAGGTACACCCTCCTAAACATCCGATTCAATGATACCACTGATTGATTGAAAAGCGGAACTTCGTGACTGGGCCCAAGACTTTTGTCATTCCCAGGAAAAGGGCCTCACAAACATAGTTGATTCCATCCGAAGTGACATGAAGGACATTGCAAGATTATTTGTGTTTTTTAGATTCGACCTACAAACCTATCAGGTGGCTGTCACGCATCTTATCAACTGTGGGGATCAAGTATTGCACTTAACAGCAGATGATTCTATATTTCTTGATGTCATGCTCATGGTAAGTCATGTGTTCAATCTCTCGAGATCAATGATCTTATTCCAAGGCTGTTAGATCAGTGGGCGCACAATTGTCATTCCCTTTGGCAACCCAGCTGTCATGGCATACATCGGATATCTGCTGTATGACAGCAGGTACCAGTATCATCACTACATTAGTGGTCACCCGGCTCCATCACCTCAGGCTGGCCTGCCAGATGTATCCATGCTCAGTGTCGAGAAGTTGTGACCACTATTCACAATGACAGCTATTCTCTTTCGCTGGGCCTTAGAAGAGCGGAGAACAGGTGCAGTGATCGACACCAAATTGTGGGTTAAGAACAATCAGGATTACCACACGACACTCATTGACAGGTTCAATAATATGACTCCAGAGCAAAAGAATGGATTGCAAAATCTAGTTGATCAGATTGCTACTTGCCCTTTGAACTAGTCGAAATATATACTGTGTTTGCGTGTATTACTAGTTGCATCACCTGTGCCTGTAGCCCCAGTAAAAATATATTGCGTAGACACACATCAGTATCTGAAGCCCAGTGAAAGTTGGACATACGGGTTTCCACCTGCAGCAACACAGATATACTGTGGCTGTGACACTTCTTATTGTGTAGATAACATGTCGGTATCTGTGCTTTCCGTAGCTGCAAAAACAATGTGCATCAATGCTGGTGTATGCTTTTCAATGCATTGACTACTGGATAGAATTCTGTAAATTTGAATATAACTGTGTATCCCTTTGATATTTTGCTGGCTTTGACGCAAATATATGGAAATCAATGCATTGCAACATGACATACAATGCAAAACATGGGAATAAAATCTACCCGCTGAAGGTACAACAATTCAGATGGTGAGTCTGAACAATGTTGGGTCTTGCAGAACCTAGCTGCTATTCGACCCTAAAGGGTTTCTGGACTAGGCTTAAGGCTCAGAGTAGAGGAAATATCATAAAAACTTGCTGATCTCTCAGACTCATAGTAAACTGGTGAAAAGGTAACTTCCTTATGTAAGCTACAAAAGTGCCAACATAAGGTAAGGTAAAAACAGTCTCTACCAGCCCAGCCAGAAATGAATCCCTACACCACACTCATTCGTGCCAGCTCCTCCCTCTAGGATTGTCCTACCCCAGTGCCCAGCTAATGAAATGTGCCGCTAGAGAACTTTGCAGGGACTTTGACCATATTTGTGGACAACATGCAGTCAGTAACATAGATGAAATACACAAATGAGCATACATTAATAGGAATAGGATCAGTACTTACCAGATTTGAAGCTTCAATGTCATAGTTCTGTAACAATAAGAATAGAGCACGATGAAATGAATGAAAATGATACCGCTTGACAGCATTTGTGGTATTTATTGGTGCCAAAACCATAACAAGCAGAAGTCCTCTTGATCCAAAACCTAGGCTGACAACAGATCAGTGAATCAGAGTAGCAGTACTGAAAACAAATGTACTGGTGTGGCGTGAGACATGTCAGGTACTAGAAGATTGAGTTGAATGACTTGGAGTGGTTATATGCGCCCTGTTTCGAACATTTTCATCTAGTATTGACATGACCAAGGCAAAAAAAACTCACATCATTTGAGTCGTCGTGATGAGGAAGAAAGGGATGAGAGAATTCAAGGTAGGCGGGCGACGAGTAAGTCAGTCGACAATAGTAATAATGCACTGATGATGGTGAGAGGAGAGTTCATTAAAACTCTGAGTCGGAGGCAAGTGGACTTTTGAAATATTGAAGTTGGTTCGAGTGTGGCGAAGTACGAAATACTTGAGGAATTTCAGTGTCATGTCTACATAATGGTAAGGTCCAAAAAACATACTGCTTTTGGAGTGTAATGCATGTTGCAAAGTGCATCTAGCTTGCTGCATATACTATCCCAGAGTTTTGTAATTTTGTCGTGCTCCTTCTTGAGCTGACCATCTCTGTTGTCACCTCCTGTACTGCTGTTCTGTGCGATGACGTACTCATCCTCGTAGATTTGAGCAAGTGACTGGGAAAATTTGGTGTCCTGGAGCTCAAAGAATTGTGATGGAAGGAAAGGTTTATCATCGATAGTGTGAATCCGCACGACATTGTCGAATCGGCCATCCTTTATGCGAGCTTTTATTTGCTCTTCCAGACCTTGAACCACAGTTTTAGTGATGACGGGCACCACTTTCATTGTTCATTCAAACTCTTAATCTTCTTGCAGCAAAGAATCTTGAGGTCGAGATCTCAACGTGGCCTCCCCCATCAATACCCAGTCCTTCTTAGCAACATTCTCCGCCTCGAGCTCCTTGATCTGTAACTGCAGTGCTGCCATACATTTTTCATAAGTAGTCATATCTGCAGCCAGGTTGTGAATAAATGATACCAACAAGAATATGACTGGCCTTACTGGAATCTGGTTCATCTTCCTCCACAAATAAGTCATCCTTCAGTCTTTCAATGGTAGCATGACCTTCATCGTCTTCA
Source organism: Suillus fuscotomentosus (assembly GCF_016647785.1). NCBI lineage: Eukaryota > Fungi > Basidiomycota > Agaricomycetes > Boletales > Suillaceae > Suillus > Suillus fuscotomentosus. The sequence continues at coordinate 70,084 of NW_024539647.1, read as the reverse complement.
TCTTCATCTTCGTCTCCGTCTCCATCTCACATAATTCAGTACAATATTTTCTGTGTTACACGGTGTAGGAATACAACACAGAGTGGGGCTATACAAAGATGGCTCCAAACTGATATCTTTATGTTGTAGTCTGCTATACTTGGTGAGACAAGTGCGTTCGACCCAGGGGTCTGTGGTCTGGGAATAGTTTTAGGGGTCAGTGAGTGATGTGGGTTCAATAGTCCAAGCGCAGGAAACAATGTTTGAAGGTATAATTACGATGTCTGATGCAAAAGTGTCGGGTCTGATGTTTTTGGGTTTTGGGTTTCAGGTTCGTCAGGTTCAGGTTTGGGTTATCGGAAATTAATAGTGACACAATAGTGAGTGTTGGAAAAGCAAGCGGTGTGTGCAATAATAACGATGAAGGATGCGGACGGTGAAGGAACAATGATATTCGCAATATCAACTAAGAACTACGAAATATCGGGTTTGACCCCTAAGCATCAGAGAACAATTCTCCTCTACTCGGATGATGATGATGCTATGGGGAGTCCAATATTTATGTAGATACATAGAAATCCGGAACCCTATAGGCGAAAGTAGTAGTACAATATTTCGGATCCGATGTCCTATGTAATAAGACATGATGTACTGTGGACTATGGGAATACATGTAATAATGCGGTCCGAAATGTTAGGGATGTGAAAACTAGTAACTATGCACCTAGTGAGGCTAGCAGAATGAGACTGGACATAGGTAGGACGAGTCCGCGCAATATCCGATAGTCCAATGTGAAACCCAATGCAATGTCCAATGTCCGATATGAAACCCAATGAGAAACCCAATGCAATGTCCAATAATCTGATGTCTGATGTCCGATGATTTTTGGGTTTGGTACATATCGAGTCAGATACGATAGGACTGATTTGGGTAATGTTAGCATGTCTACATGTATTGGAAAATAGACCTCTACAAGGCCACAGAGATGTCAGTCTCTACAACGGACACCTGAAGTTGAGATTCTTCCGAGTGAGATGGGCTATCTGAATGGGCCCAGATCCAACTGTGGGCTGAAAAACACTGGTGGGCCCATGATGTTTGTGATGCCTTGGCATTGACAGCTGGGCCCATGGGTGACAACTAACAATGGAATTATCACATGGTTGGGCCAAAGGGAGGTGTTATAAATTGATGTCTGGGCCCAGTGTAATGAGGTGGAATCTCTCGGATGGGCCAAAAGGTGATGGTCTCAAATTTCATGGCTGGGCCCAAGGGTCTGATGGTTGAAATCCACTGCTGAAAATGATGAACCAAACCCGATGCGGATAAAATAGTTCGGAAGATATCAATTTATTATCCTGGGTCCGGTAGAATGACCTCCGGAAATAGTTGCCTTTCAATATGTGCCAATATTCATCTCCTGCCCTATTGTATGACCAAAATGTAAAGCCTTGTACCAAAGGTGATGACCTGAATCAGAAATGTGTTTAATAGTTCGGATAACATCACTGAATAGTCCCGAGTCTGGTAGAATGACCTCCAGAAATAGTTTCCTTTCAATATGTGCTGATGTTCATCTACTGCCCTACATCAGCAAACTACAGGGGTCTTGTACAGATCCACAGAACCCACAAGGAAGTCCCTCCTTTACAGGCTTGTACAAGGTGTACAAGGGCACCTTGTACAGCCTGTGAAGCTTGTGGAGCTTGTGGATTTCAAAGCACAAATGCTAAAAGAAATGTCACTAAGGTGTGTTATAGTCACATCACATGATCAATTTTACACATTATAATATGCAACTGGCAGGAATTGAACCCAACACATTAAGCCATTATAAGTGCAGCATTGTTACCACCAGGCCACAAGACCACTTATATATTCTAACAATAATGAAGGTATATACCAATGTCACATGACAAAATGCAAAAATTCCACTAAGTCAGTCTACTCAATTATCACACCACAATACTACCATTCTATTTACTGCTACATAAATTCTAGTACAGTGGCTTGATATAATTGTAATTGAATGATCAACTACTTTATTTAATATATCTACATATTCTATTTCACTGTGAGCCAATATATTTTGTACAATAGAGACTAATATATATCTCATCTGATTTCCCAACAGTTTGTTCACTTTATATCACAAATTATGAAGAAAAATCAGGGCTTCAATATAAACCAACATTCATCAAATTTGGGCCACATGATCCAGAGATATCACAATTTTAGTATTTATAAGAAGTCCAATCAAGTCAAATAGCACATATCACAACTATACTACAACAATATATAGTACATTAAGGATAGTAGAGACTAGAATAAGGTTAGAACACTAGTAATTTCAGTAAGTCTTTATACAGCTTGTACAAATTGTACAAGGTGTACAAGATATACAAGCTTAGTCAGATTATGATTAGCAAAAGATAGGGATACTTGCTAAAATTCACATATTTATGTTGGTTCATATTATCTATAGACATTAGTAACATTGCTGATGTGATATTTTATTATATGTTTGTGAAGTTTGTGAGATCTGTGATGCCTTGTGGCACCTTGTGGAACCTTGTGTGGTCTGTGACACCTGTGACGAAATCAATAGTTTGCTGATGTATTGTATGACTGAAATGTAAAACCTTGTACCAAGGGTGATGTCGTGAATTGGAAGTGTGTTGAATAGTGCGGATAACATCACTGAACAGTCCCGGGTCCAGTAGAATGACCACTGGAAATAGTTTGCTTTCAATCTGTGCCAATATTCATCTACCACCCTATTGTATGACCAAAATGTAAAACCTTGTACCGAGGGTGATGACCCAAACCGGAAATGTGTTGAATGGTTCGGATAATGTCACTGAATAGTCCCTGGTCCGGTAGAATGACCTCAGGAACAAGTTTGCTTTCAATATGTGCCGATATTCATCTACCGCCCTATTGTAGGACCAATATGTAAAGCCTTGTACCGAGGGTGATGACCCAAACCCGAAGTGTGTTGAATAGTTCGGATAACATCACTGAATAGTCCTGGGTCCAGTAAAATGACCTCTGGAGCATGTTTCCTTTCAATATGTGCCAATATGCATCTACCACCTCTGTTAAGAACGTGCTCAAGGGTTAAATCCAAAGGGCTTGGCTTCAACTTGTGCGCTGCACCCCTTACCTGAGTACATGCCCCGAGCCCCTTCAGTGACAAATTCCATATTATATGGGCCACCCGACCTACATCATATCCTGTATGAGACAGGCCAGTGGATTATGGGCCCATGTTGTGTATATTCTAGATGATGACAGATGGGCCGGGAAACATATTATTTCCGATGGAGATGGGTGGGCCCATGTATGCCAATGATATATATATCCTTGATGTTGACTGATGGGCCAGGGGAATGTGATCATTCATAGAGATGGGTGGGCCCATCTGGGTAATATGTAGAGTAGGATATTATAGACAGCTGGGCTGAAGAGAGATGTAAGGCAAATATTGTTATATAGATGGGCGGGCCGACAGGGGTGTATTACATATATGGGTGGGCCAAGGTAAGGGACTATGACATAGATGGGTGGGCTGATGTGGGGTGTATTACATATACAGGTGGGCCGACGAAAGGGATATCAGATAGACGGGTGGGCCGAGGGTGCAATAAAATATTTATTACATAGACAGGTGGGCCGAGGTGGGGTATAATTATATAGATGGGTGGGCCAATGTAGGATGTACTGTATTATATAGACGGGTGGGCCAACATAGCATGTATTGCATAGACGGGTGGGCCAACATGGGGGATAATACATAGATGGGTGGGCTGACATGGGGGAATTGTACATAGATGGGTACATATATGGGTGAGCCTAGATATGTTTCATCAAGACATACAGCTGATGTAGCCACCAGCGAATCAAACATGTAGGATACATGTACACTATGAATGCATATACCTACCATTGACCACCAAATCTAAACCCCTAAGCACGAAAACATGAATCAACCATGTGTGGCATTGACCAATAATCGAGGACTGAAGTGGAAATGGACTGCCGGGTCTCGGTGGTTGGGGGTGGGGGTGGGGGTGGGCACTGGGGACTTGGGAAATTTGGGGAGATCAATAAAATTTGATTTACAACTGAGTTGAGTGACAAACACATTGACTTACCCATTTTTGAAATATATTTTTGTTGTCTCACATACTGAGTTCCGAGTTCTGGGACCCCCAAACCCCCAAACCCAGCAGTCCACAATTTCGGGGTTCGGGGGTTGGTAAAATGTGTATGGATATATGAAGGGTTGATTTACACATTTTTAAAAGATGTCTCATATCAAATGTCAAGTCCCAAGTTTTGATTTCCGGGTTTTGGGAGTGCTGAGTCCCAAAACCCAGAGTCCCAAAACCCAGAAATCAAAACTTGGGACTTGACATTTGATATGAGACATCTTTCAAAAATGTTTAAATCAACCTTTCATATATCCATACACATTTTACCAACCCCCAAATCCCAAAATTGTGGACTGCCGGGTTTCGGAGTTCGGGGGTCCCAGAACTCAGAACTCGGTATGTAAGACAACAAAAATATCTTTCAGGGTTCAGGGGTTAGTGAAATGTTTATAGATATACGTAGGTTAATTCAAACATGTCTAAAAAATTTCGTTCATCTCAAATGTCAAATCCTGAGTTCCGGGTTTCAGGACTTGGCACCTGACACCTGGCACCCAGCACTTGGGGTTCGGCACTGAAAATTTGACATTCGGGTGCTCGGGTTTCAGGTGATATCTAAATCAACAGCTTTGAGTTCTGCCAAAGTGTGAAACTTGAAACCCAGTGTGCAACATGTTGATTTTTCATTTATATCACACAAATCATCGAGTTACGAGTGCCGAGGGCTGAACCCCGAACCCCGAAAATATGTGTGCAACATGTCCATTTATCACTTGTTGCACAAATCACCAAGATTTGAGTGCCAAAACCCAAAACTCAATACCTAGCATGCAACATGTCCGTTTTTCATTTACATTACACAAATCATCGAGTGCTGAGTGCCAAGACCTGAAGCCCAAGACCCGAAAATATGTACACAACATGTCCATTTTTCACTCACTGCACAAATCACCGAGTTTCAAGTGCCAAAGTGTGAAACTTGAAATCCAGTGTGCAACATGTCCATTTTTTATGTGCATTACACAATTCATTGAGTTCCGAGTGCTGAGGGCTGAGACCCGAAAATATGTATGCAACATTTCCATTTTTCACTTGTTGTACAAATCATCGAGTTTCAAGTGCCGAAACCCGAAACTTGAAACCTGGTGTGCAACATGTTCATTATTCATTTATATTACACAGATCATTGAGTGCCGAGGGCCGAATCCTGACACCCGAAGCCCGAAAACATGTATGCCACATGCCCATCTACTCATTGCACAAATTACCAAGTGTCAAGTGCCAAAACCCAAAACCCAGTACTTCAAATGGACATGAATTCTGTATTTGTATGTATTATCCATTGGTGTAGGGTTCAAATAACTTGGGAATTGTATTTGTCAGTGCTCGGTACTCGGTACTCGGTAGTTGGTAGTTGGTAGTTGGTAGTTGGTGGTCGGTAGTCAATATAGGCAAATGATAATGAAAAATGAAAGTTGTTATTACACTTAACTTCCTTACTGAAGGTTGTAGTCCGAGTCTAGGGGAGTGTATTGGTAGTCTTTTCTTGTCCATCAGTTATCATTTGACTGAGATATAAGCTAAAGAAATCTGAAACATCGGCAATGATGAAAAATGAAAGTTATTATTATGTTTAAGTTTCTGAACAAAAGTTGTAGTCCGAGCCAAGGTGAGTGTATTGGTAGTTTTTTCTTGTCAATTGGTTATCTTGTTACTCAGTACTCAGTACAAGGGAATCAGTACTCGGTATTTGGTTCTGATACTCAATACCCAAGAATCAGTAGTCAGGTACTCGGTACTCGGTTCTGATACTTGGTACCCGAGAATCAGTAGTCAGGTACTCAGTACTTGGTTCTAATTCTCAGTACCTGGGAATCAATAGTTGGGTACTCCAGCCAATAGTCCCGAGTCCCGAGTACTGATACTTGGTATTTGGTAGTCAGGTTTGGAACTTGGGTCTTGGTTTGGTTATCATTTGACTGAGATATTGGTAGGCAATATTGGCACTCGGAGCTCGAATACTGACTATCAACTATCAAGTGTCGGGACTTGGTAATCGGTAGTTGAGACTTGGTGCTTAAATGGATATTGCATATATACATAAAAATACAAAATATGTTCCTATGTGTTCATTTCTAGGTGAATAGACTTTGAAATTATATCTCAATCATCTATTCAACAATAGAAACAATGTATCAGGAGCTCAGGACCATAGGGTAATCCTTTATTGTATAGTGTACCTCCCCCTCTTCTGGTGGTTCACCTGCTGGGGGTTTTTCCCTGTAAAGCTGGACCTCAAGGACTGTAGGGAGTCTATTCCTGAGCATATTCAGAGTAGATATATCATATAACCAGCCCAGGACACACAGGATCCTTCTCCAGGAACAAAGCATAGACAATTGCACTTGTGACATTTTTTCACAATTTTCAGTATCTTGCCCTTGCATCCATGATCCAACCTTTTAATATATAATGAGCATAGCTTATATTCTTGCTTCTTATGACCAAGATCAGCTCACAATATGCTGGAGTTTGTGAGCTAGTGTGTATACTTGCCATTTCGCCTGATAAGGGGCCCATGCCTTCAAAACATTGAATCTTCATAATCAGAAACCTGGGGTACATTTCAAATATCTTAAGTATCATAGACATAAATTTACAGACAAATCAACCAAGAATTGAGTACTGAGGAAGTGAAATGGGTAAGAAATTGAGTGTGGGAAACTTCCAAGACCCAAAGCATCGAAAATGGTTAGTTGAGCAGTGGTAGGACTTTAATGCTAGGTCAACTCATATTTTCACTATATCCCTTCTACCCACCCCCTACCCTCAGGGCAGTAGGCAGTATGGGTTCCTTGGGTAGTTTACGATCTATCCTACATATTTGTAATGATATTTTCGGCCTGAATCATATATAAATGTGACTTTGTATAAAAGATGTCTATTGTCAACCAATTACCATGTACCGAGTACTGCGTAATGAGTAACAAGATAACCAATTGACAAGAAAAGACTACCACTACACTCACCTGGACTTGGACTACAACCTTTGGTAAGGAAGTTAAGCATAATAACAGCTTTCATTTTTTCATTATTGCTGATGTTTTGCTGAATGACAAGGAAAGACTACCAAGTCACTCACCTTGATGTGGACTACAACTGTCATTTTTCATTATCATTTGCCTATATTGACCACCGAGTCTCGAGTACCAACCACTGACCACCAATCACCGAGTGCAGAGTACTGAGTACCGATAGGGAATAGCGTGGGTGAACCCTGGGGTATGAGTAGCACTACCCCCACCCATACCCCATGATATACCCACACCCACAGGTATCAGGGAAAAACTACCGAGTCTTGAGTACCACTGACCACTGATCACTGAGTGCCGAGTACCAAGTACCAAGTCCCGAGTCCCGAGTCCCGAGTCCCGAGTCCCGAGTCCCGAGTCCCGAGTCCCGAGTCCCGAGTCCCGAGTCCCGAGTCCCGAGTCCCGAGTCCCGAGTCCCGAGTCCCGAGTCCCGAGTCCCGAGTCCCAAGTGCCAAGTACTGACAAATACAAGTGATAGGATTAGCTGAAAATACTTTAATGGATATTGCTATAGCAGAATCTAACTAATATTTTTTAATACTTTTTATAATTAATATTTTTATATAATTTTTATAAATAATATTTGTAATTAATTTTGTATTAGTTTAGTTTTTAATATTTTCCCAGGTTAGTTGAGCCCTACACCAATGGATAATACATACAAATACAATTTGTGTCCATTTGAAGTACCGGGTTTCAGGTTTTGACACTCGACACTTGGTGATTTGTGAAATGAGTGAAAAATGGACATGTTGTGTATATGATTTTGGGTTTCGGGCTTTGGGTCTCGCTCCTCAGCACTCAGAACTCGATGATTTGAGTAATGTAAATGAAAAATCAACATGTTGCATGCTGGGTTTCGAGTTTTGGGTTTCAGCACTCAAAACTCGGTGATTTGTACAGTGAGTGAAAAATGGACATGTTGTGCACATATTTTCGGGGTTCGGGGTTCGGCCCTCGGAACTCGGAACTCGATGACTTGTGTAATATAATTGAACAATGGACATGTTGCATGCTGGGTTTTGAGTTTTGGGTTTCGGCACTTGAAACTCAGTGATTTGTGCAACAAGTAAAAAATGGACATGTTGTGCACATATTTTCGGGGTTCAGGGTTCGAGTCTCGGACCTCGGCACTTGTAACTCAATGATTTGTGTGATGTAAATGAAAAATTTACATGTTGCACGCTGGGTTTCAAGTTTTGGGTTTTGGCACTCAAAACTCGGTGATTTGTGCAATGAGTGAAAAATGGACATGTTGTGTACATATTTTCAGGTCTCGGGGTTCGGGTTTTGGCCCTCAGACCCAGTGAAAATCGGTCCTAGCGATATCTACGGCAAATGACGATGATATAAAATATATGCCAGGAATATTGTAATAACTACGCAAATCGATAAATGTAAACAATATGTCAACAACGCTCGATCAATTATCAAATGGGTTTCAAATACACATTTGACAATGCGCTCAGTAAATGTTGAACATGTTGAAATTCTTTCAACTTTGACTTGACTTTGCTCAATATTTCAATGTTTGAACATTCTTGCGCATCAGCTGCGCACGCACCATCACTTCACGCAATGATGTCAATATGCAGCGGACCAATATTGGGACATTCCATCCCTACTCGCTTCATCTCAGCTTTCTTCTTCCCCTCCATCATCTCGTCTTCCTCTCAGCAAAACCTTGCCGTTGACCTCAACCATCCTGGCATCATCTGACACATAACTTTCTCATGGCCACTAACAAGATAAGTATTAGGCTTTTTCATGGCTCAATTCATTTGCTGATCCCACCCACTCGACCGTCGGCCGTTCTTGTGACAAGTAAGCACTATTCACGGTGCATATATGCACATATTTTGAACATTGTGAGTTATTTGGCATTGTCAGGTTCATTCACTGACTGTTTTACATCATCGCTAGCTCAATACCATTGTCCCGATGATCGACACATCCAGCGGCTTCAACAGATACACCGTTACAAGACAGTCAATTGGTGAGTTCCATTAAAAGCTACCTAATGTACTTTAACTGATATCTATTGCTGTAGAACGAGGCAGCTGCCATCATTGTAAGTACTGTCTACTTGCCTGGCAAGTATATTCTGACAATGATTTGTTTCGGTCAAGGACTCCCATGTGCCAGAAGCTAGTGGACTACGTCATCCTGATGCGCGGGTGGGGGTGCTATGGTATATAGAGTATTGTATTTGTAATTTTTCATAATACAATTATTTTTGGTCGATTTGCGTTGATGAGCAAATACATATGCACAAGTCAATTGGGAGCTATGGGAATATACTAGAATCTATGGTACACAAACACAATCGATGATACAATATCTCGCTCAATGCAAGTCGCTAAAAATTGACTATAAGTCTCATTTTTCTCCGGAAATCGATGTGAATATTGTCACAATATTTCCGTCGTTTTCCGGAGATATGGCTAGGACCGTTTCTCACTGGGCCTCAGAGCTCGGAACTCAATGACTTGTGTAATATAATTGAACAATGGACATGTTGCACACCCAGTTTTGAATTTCAGGTTTCAGCAATTGAAACTCGGTGATTTGTGCAACAAGTGAAAAATGGAAATGTTGCATACATATTTTCGGGTCTCGGGGTTCAGTTTTCGGCCCTCGGCACTCGGAACTTGATGATTTGTGTAATATAAATGAAAAATGGACATGTTGCATGCCGGGTTTTGAGTTTCAGGTTTCAGCACTCAAAACTCTGTGATTTGTGCAACAAGTAAAAAATGGACATGTTGTGCACAGATTTTCGGGGTTCGGGTCTTGGACCTCGGCACTTGTAACTCAATGATTTGTGTGATGTAAATGAAAAATCAACATGTTGCACGCCGGGTTTCAAGTTTTGGGTTTTGGCACTCAAAACTCGGTGATTTGTGCAATGAGTGAAAAATGGACATGTTGTGTACATATTTTCGGGTCTCGGGGTTCGGATTTCGGCCCTCGGAGCTCGGAACTCGATGATCTGTGTAATATAAATGAAAAATCAACATGCTGCATGCCGGGTTTCGAGTTTTTGGTTTTGGCACTTGAAACTCAGTGATTTGTGCAACAAGTAAAAAATGGACATGTTGTGCACATATTTTCAGGGTTCGGGGTATGGGTCTCAGACCTCGGCACTCATAACTCAATGATTTGTGTGATGTAAATGAAAAATCAACATGTTGCACACCAGGTTTCCAGTTTCACGCTTTGGCACTTGAAACTCAGTGATTTGTGCAGTGAGTAAAAAATGGACATGTTGTGTACATATTTTTGGGCCTCAGGTTTTGGCACTCGGAACTCGGAACTCAATGATCTGTGTAATGTACATGAACAATGAACATGTTGCACACCTGGTTTTGAGTTTCGGGTTTCGGCACTTGAAACTCAGTGATTTGTGCAACAAGTGAAAAATGGAAATGTTGCATACATATTTTCAGGTCTCGGGGTTCAGGTTTCAGCACTTGGAACTTGGCACTTGGTTATGTGTGTGATATAAATGAAAAATCAACATGTTGCACACTGGGTTTCCAGTTTCACACTTTGGCACTTGAAACTCGGTGATTTGTGCAGCGAGGGAAAAATGGACATGTTGTGCACATATTTTCGGGTCTCGGGCTTCGGGTTTCAGCACTCGGAACTCGGAACTTGATGACTTGTGTAATATAATTGAACAATGGACATGATGCACACTGGGTTTCGAGTTTCAAGTTTCGGGTTTCGGCACTCGAACTCAGTGATATGTGCAATGAGTAAGAAATGGACATGTTCCATACATATTTTCGGGTTTTGAGCTTTGGGTTTCAGCACTCAGCACTCGGAACTCGATGATCTGTGTAATGTAAATGAACAATCAATGTGTTGCACACTGGGTTTTGAGTTTTGGGTTTTGGCACTCGAAACTCAGTGATTTGTGCAGTGGGTGAAAAATGGACATGTTGAACGATGGGTTTCAGGGTCTCGGTGTAGAAACAACAATACAATGAGGAACAAAAGAAGCTCCTGACTGTATCTGTAAAAGTTGTAAGGTCGCGCGCTGCCTAGTCTGCGTTACTTGAGAAGCAAGTGCGTTCGACCCTATAGGGGAAGTGAGTGCAGCAAGGATCTAGAAGTGTGCGCTTAAGCGAAGCGTGAGAAAGCGCAGGAGCGCGCAAGGTACAAAGGCGCGGGAACGCGCGCGCGTATTAGCGCGAAGCGTGGGAAAGTGCGCGCGCGTATGCGGAAATGAGAAACTAAGCTTAAGTAGTGATATAAAGCAAGATAAGAGATATAAGAGTGCAAAATGTAAAGGAATAGCTTTCTACTATATTCTGCTAAGTAGTAAGTGGGTAGTAACTAGTAAGTGAAAAGTAGGAAAAGTAGGTAAGTAATAGTATGTACTGCTGGCGCTTATATAGCGCGCCTAAGCGCGGTCAAGCGGAGCCGAAGCGCTACCGAGTAGGTATGTAAATATATATATGAGTGAGAATGCATGATAAAAATAAAGGTGGAACTATGCTAATAAAGGAAATGGAAATATACGCACTAGGGAGCTTGGTGGACAGTGGATGGATGCTTCTGGATGGCTGGCGCCATAGGGCGCGCAAGCGCGGGAACGCGCGCGCGCGTATACATCGCGAAGGGCGGGAATGGTGCGCGCATGGCGCGCGTTGCGCGGGAAAGCTGCGTGTCATATAGAGATAGCTGTGGGTAGTGCACAGAGTGACGCTACAAGTTCGTGCTATGTACTTCCTAGTGTAAAGCACCATATCACGCCATGAGAGGCATAATTCTCTACATCGGGTTTTCAAAATAGCATAATAACAACTTTCATGTTTTCATTATCATTTGCCTATATTGACTACCGAGTCTGATAAGAGACCCCTTGGATGATTCATTGCTCAATGAAATACTACCTGATTGGAAGTGTGCTGATTATCAGATATTCATTTGTTGACTCCCGGGTCCTGGAACTCGGAAGTCGGTATGGTTGACCCAAATTTGGGTGGTCGGAACTTGGTGTCTCATAGGGCAACACAAGCTTCACACCCTGGATTCCAAATTCTGCAAGACAACCTGTGCACCATCAAAGGCCATGTCAGGAGATCACCAGCTGCTCCGGGAACTCAGGAACTTTGATTTATTACCTCCTCTGAGTACAGTTGACCCAAAGGTTGGTAATCGGAACTTGGCTTCTCATAGGGCAACACAAGCTTCGCACCCTGGATTCCAAATTTTGCAAGACAACCTGTGCACCATCAAAGGCCATGTCAGGAGATCACCTGCTGCTCCAGGAACTTAGTAACTTTGATTTTATTACCTCCTCTGATTTGGTTGATGTACAACTACCTCAGCTCCATCATGTCTACAATTATGATACACATGGGCCCACCCATCTATATTTTATACCACCCTCGGCCCACCCGTCTAATACAACATCCCATACAACACCTTCAGCCCACTCATCTAATTGATATGTGTCTGGGCCCACCCATCTAATACAATATTTTATAATACCCTCGGCCCACCCGTCTAATTTAATATGTGTCTGGGCCCACCCATGAATGTGATAACAAGTACCTACCCATCTATCTCATACACATCTACCTTAATACACCCATCTGCATAATATCCAACTACCTCGGCCCACCCGTCTACCTAATATTCATGTACGTCGGCCCACTCATCTACTCTATATATCCCCTGCATGGGCCCACCCGCCTCCATCAGGAATAATTTGCCTCCCAGCCCATCCGTCATAGTCGAGGATATTTTTATCATGGGCCCATGGTCTGCTGGCCCATATCATATGGGATATTATGCACATCCGTTCCCTCATATTATACGGAGATAGGTCACTGTAATATGTGTTCTGTAGATCTCCTTCACCATTCGCCAACTTCATGCCATAGCAGGCATAGTCAACTGTACCAATGCCTGTAGCAGCAAATCCTTTTGATGATTTTGTATCTGCCATGTTGACAGCATTATGGCTCACACAAGTGCTCCTCTGTCAATAGTGAGGTTGTGGGCACAGTCATGGTTCAGAGCACATACCTCTTGAATGACAGCTGAACTGTTAACTAGATAGTCCTTGTAACGCCTCTCATCAATGAAGTAGCCCCATCCATTACTGAGACCTGGGTCTTTGCTGTTGGTGGAGATTGCTCGGTGCTTAAGACAAAAGTTCGCATCAATTGCAAGAAAAACACTATAAATCCATCTGATATATGTTAGCATGTATTCTACTACAGGTAATAGACTTGACTCACTGTTGATTTGATGTTTCCCACCCATCCGGTAAATTTTTACCAGGGTGCAGACATGCTGGGCATAGCAGAACAAGTTCTCCCTCTTGAGTTGCACCAACACCTGCAGGATCATGACCACATCCAGCACACTTTAGTGACCTAAGGTTTCTCCATTTGTGCATGATTTTAAGAAAGGTAGAGTAGCGATCCTAGACAATGTATTAGTATAGCTCCAGGAAAGAAAAGGAGACTTACTCATATTGGCATAATACCAGTATTGTCATGCTGGCATGCCAAACTATGATAAAATTCATAGGCTGATACTTTCGACTCGAATGAGAGCAAGTGAAAGAATTTCAAGACACCAAATGTTGCAGCAGTCCTAGGATTGGTGGCTGTTGTGGGGAACAAACGTGCCCAAAGTACATAACTGCTTGTAGTGAGAAGCTTCATGTTTGCAGCTGCAGAAGTCTAGGCTGACTTCATGAATGCCGTGAGTGTTGATGATGATAAAGTCATCGTCAAAGGCTGACTTTGGATGACGACATTTTTCTCCTGGCCTGTGACCAAGCTGGATCCAGAAGCCTAAGGATTTGAGGGTGACAGTGTGAAAAAAACCATCCTTCCATTCCTAAGGGCAACAAGTCAGAACACAGGTACAGTACAGATGGTAATTACTCAACCTGAATCCTATGAAATGGCATATTGAGGTGCGATTGCAAGATGCATTCATAACAAGATACCAGAGGGGACAGACAGTCGTGACATCTGAATGAGACAGAAAGTGCTCCACATGAGCACGATTGACCAGCACTCTTGCCGTGCCCTTCCAAAAAGATAAGTTCATCTAGGTATGCTTCACATTCTGGCAGCCATAGGGCAATAGGATCATCCTATAGGGATGCTCAAAAATAGTACTGAAACAGAAGAAACAGAGGACTTACTCCTGGTGTTCTCCAGCACTGTGCTCAAATTGACCCATCAAAATGGGACTCCAAAGTGTCTATTTCCTGGCTGAACAGAGTCTCGTTCCATGGGTTCATGCTAGGCACATGTTGAGATGGCACTTCCTTGCCTTCTATCATGGCAGGATTGGGAGTAGACAGGTAAGATGTCCGAAGACTAAACTTGCCATTTGCTTGCAGGCTGAAGTCATGATGCCTGGTGCTGGTCTGGTCAACAGCTTCGCGATGGGGATGTTGGATAAGTTTGGGACATTTGGATGGGTGACCTCCAGTTGTCATAACTGAGAGGGATGGTTGCACTCCAGAGCTGAGATTAACAAGATGGTGAGTAGATGGGAAAACAGTGACAGCCAACACAACAACATGCACAACAACATGCACAACATGTGTGGCCCTCACTGAGTTCCGACTTCTGCCGATCGACTGCTGACAATGATATTGAGCTAGTGATACTATAAAACAGTGAGTAGATGAACCTGACAATGCTGGATAATGTACAATGTTTGAAATGTGTACATTAATATGCATCAGATGATGTCAGGATGGTTGAGAACAACTGTAAAATTATGTTAAGGATGAAGTGATAGAGGGAAAGGCTAAAGCATTGTGATCCACTAGCATGTGTGTTTTCGTCCGACTGCTAGAGAGGAACTGATTCAGTGTAATGATAAGTAAGGCTGTCACATTTACCATGGCTGATGTGAGACAGGCTTTGATTCAATACTCAATCTGACCAGCCTAGCTTAGCATTATCCTAGGTTTGGCTAATTAAAATACAATAATCTAGTGAGTGAGTTTTTATCTGACCGTATCGCAATCAATTTGCCACACTCAAGGAGGATTCTTCTCTTCTCTTCAATACTATACTGTCCTACCATTGACCAAACCTCTCTACCAGTCAAAACAAAGTCAAAATGGCCCATCCTGTCACTTATAAAACATCCGACATGAAGCTACAAGCTGCACGTGAAAGGCGCCGCCGTCATTATGTGAAGTGTGTCATATGTACATTAATTGTTTCCATTCGTTCCTGACCAGTCAACACACTCAAGAAACAGAGATGATATCTTGAAGAGACAGAGAGAGCTCCGCAGTTCTAAAACAAAGGAATCAAAGGCAGCAAACAAAATTACTAAAGATCTCTCAAAGGCTGTCGCAAAACTTTTGCATTGCAGAGTTGAAGATGAGTCCAAGTCCAAGTCTGACTTGGAGTCAGATGATGATGAAAGTAACAAGCCATATGTTCATATTTTTATAAATAGATATGAAATGAAATATCAAACTCAATTTCAATAGATATGATCTTCTGGAATGTTTATGCGCTATCAGACATCAAGGACGAAATGTTGGAACTGATCGGCGATGACCTATGCAAATTTGTCGAGGGAGTTCTATGCAACTATGTGAAGAGTTTTCCTGAAGACTCCTCCCCTGGTGATATTTCTATCATTGAAACCTCATTCACTAAAGTCCAAGACATACTCAACCGGGCCATTGCCGCACAAGATCAAATCCTGAATTTCTGTGGAGTCTTGCCTCAGTGGCATGCCGCTGACACAGTCACCCATTTCTTAAGGACTGTGCTTGCATATCTAGAGGACATTCAGTGTCTGTTGTTTTCTGGAGGAATTTGTGAGCTCACAGTCGCTCACTCAATGGGGGAGATGATGTATCAGAAAGGGATCAGAATTTGATTTACAACTATTGTGACTTCAATTGTACTCATGTAACATATTTTTTTGCACCTTGTAGTCGATACGATGTACTGTGTCCAATAGGGTCTGGGTCCTGTGGCCGTGTGGTGCAATCAACCCACAATGTTGAATCTGATCTGTGCGTGAGATAATTAAATGATGGCACACTGCAAATAACATTAGCCTCTTTGGTAGAATTTCATTTCGGTTGCCCCGGCAAAACATATAAAGTCAGTTTTGTGTACGTGAAACATGTCATATGTGAATGTCACTGATTATAAAACAGAACATAAATACCATGGCCCCTCCTAAGTGGACATTGGTCGAACAAGAGGCATGGTTACAACCTTGGTACAAAAAATCCAAGGCAAAGCAGAGCAAAAAAAACAAGAATTATAAGAACTTCTTTGCCAACCTCAGAAAACAATGGTTTGAAGAGTTTCCAGAACCAAGACTGGTTCATATCACACAGGTAGGACCCCTGACGTTATCGGAGGAAGGCGAGATTGGCGTGGCTCGTGACACATGTAAAGCAGTGAGTATTGACCCATTAGGCTACGAATCATGTTTTAACTAATACATACGACAGAAATTATGTACTCAATTCAAAAATAGCCTGGGAGGCTCAAAAATGGGCAGAAAGGCAAAGGCAGATACTACGAGCGTGATCAATGCCGTGGTTCGAAGTATTGCTGAGTATGAAAAGCCCATGTGTATGCTCCAGGAACAGGAGGCATATTCAAAACTTTTCTATGTGACTTGTGTTCAGCCAACCATTCAAGGATCCCTGAAAGCCATTCAGGAACACAGGACACTCACCAATGGTGAACGTGTCGCTCTTGTAAAGGAGACTGCAGTGTTGTATGCGCAGGAGTCACCTGATATCAAGGACCAAGTGAAGCAGTATCTTGAAGACCAGAAGCAGCAGAGACTCCAAAATAAGCTAGAAGGATGGAGTCAAATGACTGATTACTCACGGTGAGCTCAAATCTGATTGACTCATAATTACGTTCAATGCACCATATCACCAGCCTACCTCCACTTCCAACAGCAACCTCAACAAACTTGCAGTGGTCGCTAACTCATTCCTGAAAGGGCTGACGGAGGTAACCGGGATGTTGTTCTCCCTCCTTGCTGGGGGTCCATCTCCCAAGGCACATGGAGCAATTGACGTCTATAGGTGAGCTTGCATTTACAAAAAAAATTGAAGTCATATCTTACCTGTCCAGTTTTCATGTCGGTCAAACCAAGCTAGGCAACAACTTCAGCACAGCGTACCCTGAGTTTGACAGAGGTGTCATGGAGTCCTTTTGAGACTTTCTGCATCGAGTACACCATCAGTTATAGAGCCATCTTAATCAAATTCTTTGAACTGACTAGACTTTCAACAGCAGAGGCTAGTATATCGAGGCCACAAGAAAGCAGCAGTGAAACCGGTGGCTTGTTGACTTTGGATTCCAATGACTTAGATATATATGGGTCGGATAGCAAGCTTCTGTCCTTTTGGGATGTATCAGAATCAGGTACCGGTAGTGTCATCACTTACTTATCCATGACTGATGTATCATTGTCAGGTACCAGCGGTAGCATTCCTGATCCCTTGTCCACTGGGGATGCATCATTATGGTTTGATGTGCAATCAGTGCCACATGAGCCCAACAGGTCCCTCGATCAGTTCTTACAAACACCCATCCTTCCAGAACCACTCACAATGACACCTTCATATGGTGATGACTGGACGACTCCAGACTTGGATGTATTTCTCTCCAATTTGGATGTTCAGATGGGATTGGGACCACTGGCAGGCGCATCCAAAATCACTACTCTTACCATGCCCACACTTCCACTCGCATCACCTCCTGGTACTTCCACTCCCCCTCCAGATACTAGCTTGAGTATACCGCCCGCCATCTCTCACAGTCCTCAATGGGCTCTTACTATGCCTACACTTCTGCCAGATACTAGCTTGAATGTACTGTCTGCCGTCTCTCGCACTCCTCAACTAGCTCTTACCATGTCCACATTTCTGCCCACACCCGCATCACCTCCTGGTACCACTTCACCTCCAGATACTGGCTTGAGCATACTGTCCGCCATCTCTCACACTTCTCAATGGACTGAGACACCTAGTACCAGTGAGCTTCCTCCTGCTTCAACAACTCATTCGTTGGACGTGGCGCCTACCTTAGGCAATGAGTGTCTTGATGAGTTAGACGTCAATACTGATAAAGATGGGCCGGCGCTTGAAACACGCAGAACCAAGCGCATCCCAAAGCCATCGACACACAATGACACTGCAAATGTGATTGGTTGTCCTCGTGAGGAAAACAAGCACCCCCGAGCCCTTGCTGAGACGTCTTCAGGTCATGGATCCAAGTAAGTCATTGATATTGAACGTCCATTCTTAATTTGACTCAATGTGATGAAACAGGAAGGCAAAGGTGTAATGCATCTAACATATTCCGCCGATTCATATATCTTGCTAATTCTGTCTTGCCCAATATTAATTTTTTGTAATACATGCATAGTACTTGCTAATCACATGACGAATGTTTGTTCTCAACAAAAATAATATGATGTTTTGCTTGCATGTCATGAGATTGTGGCCTCATAATGTTAGTTTGACATTTAGAACATTATTACAGTAACAACTCAGGAAATACAATGTTAGTGCAGTCTTGTCCTTCGTTCGTTGTTCCAAACTTGAAACAGACAGAACACTTCATCAGTAAACTACAAATTTCTCCACAGACATCAACATTTTCGACAGTTCTCACAGTCACCCACAGAGGCACAGCACTCACAGCAAATTTCTCCCAGGTATCAACACTTTTCTGCAGTTCCCCACAGTTCCCCACAGAGGCACAGCGCTCACAGGACATACAGCCTCACAGTGTCTGTCAGTAAGATACTATTATAGTTACTAGTAGTCATGAGCGCTACTAGGCCTAAGTATTACTTCAACTCGTAATCCTCAAAGTACTTAGAATTAAAATTTAAAGTCACACAATTTGAAGCATCCACCAAGTCAAGCGCATGAAGCAGAATTTTATATCCATATTTACTATATTACCAGTACCGCGAAATACAAGCTATTTGATACAACATAAGATACTCAACATTAGTCCAACTGTATGGTTACATGGCACTGAGATGCGGTGAATGAGTCTACGATACAAGTGTTAGGCAGTAGTGCTGTGTACACGAAGGCGCACTTACCATGGAAACCGGGTGGCATTGAGCAGTGAGAAAGTCCATGTTTTTTGAATGTGATGCACATATGACCTAGTCCTACATCTGCCTTGTCAAGCTTCTGCTTAGAAATGGCGGACTTATATTTCGAAAGATTGGTCATGACCTCGTGTTCTTGGACAACACAATCCGCAAGTGTTTTCCCTGCTACAAATACATCGCGTCGGGCCCTTGCGAGGTCCATGATGAGGTTTGCTTCAAGGTTGTCAACATCATCGATGGTCTGTATGCACATTAACAAGCATTGTAAGACTCGCATATCAGTCACTTACCATTAACCCAATAGCATCAACGACATCATACAAGTCAGTGATACCACCACTGCCAGGGTCACCCAGAGTTCAGCTTGATTGCCTCTTGTTGGAGTATCGCGGGCACATATGTGACGCTGATGGTACTTCACTGGAAATGTTTAGATGAATTGGTGTGTGGCTTGACTCAGACATGAGTGTGTTGGAAAAACTAATATGGCTTATTGATTCCGGATATCATAGCTTACTTTGAACTCAGAATCTTACACGCACATCAATACTATGTCATCACTCCAACTTCTAGAATGTCCTTCGTGCGGCAAGGGCGGTTTCAAGGACCATGTTGCTGTCGCTCAACATATGAGCCAACCTCGCTCTGGCTGCAATACTTGGCTGCAGAATCTGATATGCTTGGATGAACTGAATAATCCCGTGAATATGGACGAGTCAGACGACAGAGTAAATAATTCTGACATGGAGTCCGGTGGTTTTGAAAATTGGGATGAGGTGTTCCAAGGGAGTAGAATGGAGGACCAGGTTCATGACGAGCGAACACCAACTCGCAATTCGGAAGTTATGGACTCATATCCTGACTGTGCACAATCATACGGCAGGGGCTACACGTTCCTGGACTTATTCAATACGGACGAGAACAGCAAACACCATGTTACGAATCCATATTATCCTTTCAGTGGCCAGAGAGACTGGGAGGTTGGGTCATGGTTGCTTCGCTCAGGGTTAAGCATGGGGAAGATAGATAGTTTCCTTTCGCTCGAGATGGTGAGTAGTAATAAATTCTTCGATAATATATAATTTTTGAAAGTGTCTCGTTCAGATAAAGACCCTTCTGTTGTCGTTCAGTTTGGCCAAGGAACTACGCGGAAGAGCGGAAATGTTACCCAGTGGTCTATGCTGGATGTCTCAAACAATACCTACAATGCATCCCATGAAATCGCCTGTTGTCTTGTATTGGCGTGATCCCTTAGATTGTGTTTCAAGTCTTCTCAACCACCCTGCCTTTCATGATGAGCTAGACTTTACACCTCGCAGGGTGTATACCACTGCGCAGCGGCTGTGCCATGTATATTTGGAATGGATGACCAGCGATGACGTGTGGAATATGCAGGTATGTATCATTTCATTTGTGCAAGTCATTATACTTATCTGTTTTTGGACAGTCAGCCCTACCAAGAGGTGCAACACTGCTTGGGACCATTTTATCTTTTGACAAGATGAATATATCGACCATGACGGACGACAGAGTTGCACACCCCCTTCTAGTTAGTCTTGCTAACATATGCATGTCCACGCGACTCAAGTCATCTTCGAATGCCTTTGTACTCACCGCTCTACTTCCTGTCCCAAAATTCATCCATAAGAACAAATGCATGCTAGGCGTACTTGAAGATCGCCTCATTCATGAATGCTTGGATATCGTTCTACGTCCACTCAAGTTGGCAGCTCATGAAGGGATCATGCTTTCAGACCCTGTTGGGCACAGTTGCCATTGCTTTACACTGCTCGCAAGCTATATTGTTGACACCCCGGAGGCCATGATGCTGGCCGCTGTTGGCAGGAAAACCTCCCCAGTCACTACAGCCATGTACAAACAGTTTGGAGAACCCCTTTCGTCATCAGCCTCGCACAGGAGCAACTACACTCTCCCAGCTGGACATTGCATGGAGTAAAGCTGATCCCAACGACATTGAGGTGTTTTTCGCGAAGCACAGAAGTTTCGTTTGAATGGTGTGAATGCACCATTCTGGCTGGACTGGCTCCTCAGTGATCCATCGCATTTTCTAACTCCCAAATTTCTTCACCTCATTCATCGCGAGTTCTACGACCACAATGTGAAGTGGCTCATTTGTGCAGTCGGGCATACAGAGATTGATTTTCAGTTTTCTGTCTTGCAGGCGATCACCGGGTTCCGTCATTTTCATGGCGGAATTTCAAAGCTTAAACAGGTTACAGGACGCACTCAACACGACATCCAGCACTCGATCATTGCAGTCAGCGCAGACGCAGTTTCTAACACTGTGATGACTGCCATACGAGCTCTGATGGACTTTTGGTACCTCGTACAATCACCCGTAATTGACGACACCCTACTCACTCAGATTTCCATGGCCCTTGAAGAATTTCACTGCAACAAAGATGCAATTATCGAGGGTGGATTTCATTGTGGTCAGCATGGCGGAGTCATTGAGAACTGGTACATACCGAAGCTAGAGCTCATGCAGTCGATAGTTCCAAGCATAAGGAATACTGGAGTTCCTCTGCAATGGACTGCTGACACCACGGAGCATGCGCACATAACGGAAATCAAAGATCCTGCTCGCTCAAGCAATAACAACAACTATGATCCCCAAATATGTCTCCATCTTGACCATGCTGATAAATGCCGCCACTTTGACCTTGCTATGAGTCTGCTCAACAATATGCCAGACTCAAAGCAGCACAGTTCAGATGTAGATGTCGATGAAAATGTTGATTTCGATGCAGACAACAATCACGATATCCCAATAGACCTTCTGGCAATGATCAAATACCCTGGACATTCACGTCCAATCACGAATTACTTTGGAATCGCCAAGTTCCTCCAGTACAGGGAAATCAGGACGGTCCCTATGCCATTGCGTTTGTTTGTTGTCAAACGCACAGGATTTCACTTCGCTTATGACCCCTCCATTAGAAAGATATCTGTTGATGATGCTGCCATCAAGTTTGACCTTGCTGACTTATGACCAGCCATTGCCAATTTTCTTCGTTGTGAGGATACTCATGGGAGAGATCATGTCCATACTATTGGGGGGGCTAGAAGAGCTGGACCTGCTGCTTCACTTCCCTTTGACACACTACAGGTCTGGTTTAAACTTCGGCTGCAGGACACCGAATTCCACAACATTAACATCATACGGCCTGTGCAAACCCTCAACTGTGCACCCCCTTCTGATCCCTGGACCTCTGGCCAGTATGATACAGTTATCATTAACAATGATGCGGGATGCTTATGGCCCACAAGTGGTCTTTGTGGTACATTATGCTCTCATGTTGCGCTGAATATTTACTTATTGTCAAGTCACAGGTCATACTATCGGTCAAATCAGGCTTATCATGTGTCCTATTGGAAAGAGTGGCACGAATTGGTCATGGAAGGACCGTTTTCTGGTATACGTGCATCACTTTGACATTGTTCCTCAAAGCTCCGGCACCCATGATCGTGAGCCAAGTACACAGCTCCACTTGCTCAAACGAGCAAAATGCTCAAATGGTACTTGGGTGGGTGACATCATACCTGTGACGCAGCTTAGATCACCTGTGAACCTTGTCCCTCACTTCGGTGCAAGTGCAGACAACTGTCTCACCCCGTATAACAGCATGGAGCATGCTTCACAATTTTGGCTCAACAAGTATTGGGACAAGAACACGTATCTTCCTCTTTCTATGTAGCTTTTGATGTGGGGTTACCTTGTTTCTTACAACTTTCATACTATGCAATGAACGGATTGGTTGAGCGGTCTAGCCTTTGGTTATTCTAGTCTGTTTTATTCTTAGATCACTAGTTCTGAGAATTCTGTCACTATGTGGTGATAAGCTCGAGCGCCCATCGTTTGTCCATTGTTCAAGTACAAAAAATGTCATTCTTTTTCAGGACCGTTGACAACGGAATCAAATTATCGTCATTGGTGTCTATCCCAGAAGTCACCGACATTCACACTATGAACAAGATCACGTCTGACAAGCTTAATTGTCTAGTCACTCACGAGGGTTCACCAGAGGCCTCACAACCGCTTGGACACCTACTTTCTGAAATATTCCAGCCTTTCACAGAACCTCTTCCCAATGTATGCCACCTTAAAATACCTTTCGGAAAAATCATTCATCGCAACAATCGCATCAATGAGAAATTCAGCGAGACATCACCAGATACCCTAGTGCCACGGTACAACACTGAAGCGAAGACTTGGAATTGGGCTCTTCCAGTCGACCCACCTGGAGATGATGATAGCAGCCTTCTGGGTCAGGTCGAGTTGTCAGAGAGCAACAATCCACAGGAAGCAACCCACAAAGAAATTTTTGCAGCATTTCTCAATGCTCTGGTTGGCTGCTTGGCGGCATCACAGCCCAAACTAGTAGCCATGTGCTTTGCAACTAGCTCATGGAGTGCGGCCAATGCACATAAGTCATTGCCCAGCAGTGACATCAAGCGCAAGCCAGATATTGTTCTATCCGACGACATATCAGCAAAGTGGGGAAACATCAGAGTTCCAGCTGAACTCACACACAGTCGCTACCGGCCTGCGATGTGACTTGGGAAGGCTGCAGATACCCATGCCTACCTTATGATGAGTGAGCAGCCCTGGAGGCACTTTGCTCTCATATTATCATTCACAGATGAATATCGCCACCTAAGAGTCTTGATGTATGATCACTCTGGTGGTGCTGTGTCCCCTCGCTTCGATATCTACACACAGCCTGACATATTCTCGCATATCATTGCGGCTATTACTTTTGGGAGTCTGGAGTGTGTCGGCTATGATCCCACTGTTTCCTTCTCGAGGACTGTTGCAGCACCCCGAAGCAAAGATATCTGTGTCTATCGTCCCATCAAAAATGCTTCTGCCCGACGTACTACGACAGATAATGCTGTTGCTGCATCCACCTCCGATTCTCTTTCATTTCCCGAGGATCCCGATGGAGTGTCCAGCGATGCTCTTGAATCGTCAATCTCCGATAACTCTGATGAGTCTTCTAATGACTCTACTCATGACTCAATGCAAGGGAATCCGAGCGGCTCTCCCACACATGACTCGATGGACGAAGGGTACTTCCCTGCCCCTCCCCCCCCAGTGCACCCCACTGCAACCCACAGTGCTCCCCTTGTTAGCCTCGCATCCCAAGTACCCCAGGCTGAGATGACCGAGAGCATCTATTCTGTTACCCCTCTCCCTTCCCAATTCCCCTATTCTACTCAATCACCTGAACCCTGCGGCAAGATCCGCGTAGGGCAGACAATCTACACCATAAAGAGAATTCTTTTTGCAAGCTGGGGCCTTGTTGGTCGTGGCACCGTTTGCTACTTAGTCACCTTAGACGATGAAGACTATATCATCAAAGACCATTGGGTTGTGGGTAAGAACGATCGGGTAGTCCTGAACGAGATCAAGATGCTGGAGTTGATGGATGGTGTCCCTGGCGTTCCAAAGCTGGTAGATTATTGGATCGTTGAATGGTCAGATGGCACGCCTGACGTTACCAAAAAATATCGGAAAAAGGAACGCCGGAGCACCCAGGGCACTAGTCGCACTCATGTGCATCTTGTCTTGAAGCCATGTGGTCACCCCCTTCACATGTTCCGAACACTTAAGGAGTTTGTGCGAGCACTAAGAGATATTGTTAAGAGTAAGTACTATCGAGTAATTCATGGGGCGTCTTGAACTGATGCTTTCTAATGTTAGTTCAACAAACTGCGGTGGAGGAACATCAGATTTTGCATCAGGATTGTAGTCTTAACAACGCGATGATCCTAGACGACATTAGTGGCAGCGAAGGCTTTCTTATTGACTGGGAGTTTGCGGTTCGCATTGCTGCAGATCATAAATATCCCCTTGGTGGTACAGTAAGTATACTTAGTATTGATTAGACATTCAGTTTATTGATTCATTTGCCAGGGCACAGTCCCTTTTATGTCACGTGGGCTTCTTAACCAAGTCTCAGTCATCCAGCAGGAAGCTGAGTTGGAATCTCAGGAGAAAAAAGTGACTCGGGGACGCAAATCAGTCGAAAAACCAAAAACCCTGAAATCGTCCTCTGATTCTAAAGCGCTACCTGTATCATACGTCCTTCAAACTTTTTCGGATGACCTGGAGTCCCTTTTGTTTGTGTTCACATGGGTTTGCATCAAGTTCTGTGGTCCCAATGGCATGGTGCGCAAGGAATGCTCGCCCAATTCGTTACTAAATCGATGGACCAACCTTGACCTGGCGTCATGCGCCACCTTCAAGATCACTTTTTTTGCGAATCCGACAGATGGAAAGCATCTTATAGACGAATTTCACCCATACTTCAACCCCCTGATCCCCCTTGCAATAGAGTGGCGTAGAGTTCTGGTGGACAACATGATCCACCCCGTCACCTTCGACACCATTCTTGGTGTACTCAACTCTCATCTTGACAAGCTTCCTGACGATGAGGAGCTCGTATCTACTGTGAACATGCTCATGAATGATGCTGTCATTCTCACATGTCGTGTCAAGGGCAAACAGATTGCTTCAGAGTCTTTCTCTGTGGCAGCCACAACACCCAAGCGGCAAAAGTCTCACCATGGTGATACCGAGTCCGACTCCTCAGCATCAGGCAGTGATGCATGACCAGACATGGAGCTTGTATGTATGAAAGATCGTTTAATTTGGGCACCCACTCATTATGCATATTCAGCTGTCATTCTTCTTTATTGATGTATGGATAGCATGCCGCTTGACTTTAGTATTTTTAGAACCTCGCTGATCGTCTACTACTGCCAGTGACTCAGAGATTGGGGCAAGATGTGCTTACAACACTTACTTACCAGCACCTCGTTTATTCCTACTAGTATATCATTCTCTCAAGCTCACAATCGATCTATTACTAGTCTCTGCACCGGATTACTACTATGTGACGTCCGGACATGATTAAATAAGATTTTGACTCATGTGATCGGCAATCTGAGTCTGGCACTTACTAGAGTACTACTACTAACTGACGTGTTTTTCTAGTACATTTTCTAGTGGACCGCAGGCTGGACTCGGACATTAAAAATGTGCAGTTCTCCTCCTCCAAAGATGACCCGATGGCTGCACATCGGCTCAGGTCATGGTGTGTTTCTTTAGTACTGTTACTGTTACTAATGATGAAGTTTTTCTCGCTAGTCATGCGAATATTGAGCACGAGACATGATATTAAATCCTCGTGATGACTTAGGTGTGTTTCCTTATTACTATTGGCCTTATGAATGATGAAGTTTTCTCTTGCTAGCCATGTGAATATCGCACAGTATGCGCATGATATAAAACCCTTGTGAGTCTGATCTAATTTGTTAGAGTCACCTTCTCCTGCGTTCTTTCTTGCAGTCATGCCTCCTCACACTGTCACCAGTCCCAAGAAGAAAAGGTCCAAGCGCAAAGGATCTGATGCTTCAAAGGCTGGCTTGCCCAAGAAGACTCGGGCTGCAGACGTTGCTGAAGTACCCGGCGCGGTACCTCTTGTATCCCTTGGCCTCACTGCAGCAGAAGTGGGAGACAATGCACCCTGGCATTCTGGCTGCCCTAATGCTGGAACTGGAGGTAGGAACATGCAGCTGGAGAAGATCGGATCAGCACTACAATCTAAGCCTCAAACCTATGGATGTAAGGGCACGACGTCTCTTGGCCCCAACATTCCAGTCAATCCTCAAGCCCCAGAACTGTGTCGTAAAGGTCGAAAGAAGTCTTCAAAGGTAAGCATCTAATTAATGTTGTTACTTACGTTGATTTGCCTGCAGGAGGTTCCTCCACCGTATAGCTCACATCTAGATACCCATCCAGATGTCCCAGCCATGGATATCATTCACACAGGGCCCAGCTTTACATCGCAGCAACCTGGTGGAAGGTTCGGATTTGCTACTCCAAGCACTACAGAAATCGCTCATTCCGATACTACCGAGCTCAATCTTCACGCATTGAACGACCCATATGTCGCCATTAGGACAAAGGTCGTTGAGCAGCATGCTCCTGATGCTATCGCTGAGCAGAGAGCTAGGGACACAATCGCTGAGCAGCGAGCTAGGGATGCAATCGCGGAGCAGCAAGCTAGGAACACAGTTGCAGCACAGCGAGCTAGGGATGCAATCACAGAGCAGCGAGCCAGGGATGCTATCGCTGAACAGCACACCCAGACTGTTGTCCCTGAAAGTCCGGTATTGCCAAGGTCCGTGTTTTTGGAGCAGAACTTGGATCCAGCCCTACGCCAGGAGGATGACACTGTTAGGGCTCAGTATCGTTTGAGGCTGCTAGGATCCGAGGAGCACAGTGACTCCAAAGGCAGTAGCAGCAGTGATGATAGTGATGACAGCGACGATGAAGATGCCGATGAAGAGGATGACGGAAAGGACGAAGAGGAGGGCGATAACAACGACACAGTTAAGGGCTCGCAGGATTTTGGTTGGGGGGAGGTTGGCCGACACCAGAAAGAACATCCAGGTAAATATTTCATAGCGATTTTTTTCTCTTCACTAATTCAATTTTGTAGGATTTTTAGAAGATGCACTACCTTCGCAACCTGCAGTCACTCGCACTCTCACACCTGAATTTGAATTCCAGTACTCGCACAATGATGATGTGATTGCCCAAACGAGCCTTGATAAAACCTCAGTAATTTTTCTAGTCTGGCCGAGACCAATTCTCATTTTAAATTGTTTGTTCAGCGGAACAAAAGCTCTAAGGTATGATCCAATCATTCAATTGTATCATGCTTACATTGCTTTTCTTTCAAGGGCCCTCTGGACAGCTCACCAGGACTGCAAGGGCAATGGTCCCAACACATGGAGGTAAGATCAGGGAGATCATCTTAATTGACACTCATGATTGAGCAGACCATTACCTCAAAGCCCGACGATGTATTGCAACGCCACCATAAGAAAAATGGAAAGCCCCGCTGTAGAAACAACAATACTGCTAGGAACTAATGATGCTCCTGACAGTATCTATAAATGTTGAAAGGTCGCGCGTTGCCTAGTCTGCGTTACTTGAGGAGACAAGTGCGTTCGACCCTAAAGGGGAAGTGAGTACAGCAAAGATCTAGAGGTATGCGCGGAAATGCGAAGCGCGAGAAAGCGCAGGTGCACGCAAGGTACGAAGGCGTGGGAATGCGCGCGCGTATTAGTGCGAAGCGCGGGAAAGGCGCGCGCGCGAGGTGCGAAATAAGAAAGACTAAACTTAAGTGATGATATGATACAAGATAAGAGAAGAGTGATGCAAATGAATAGAGATCTACTATGACTTTCTAGGTATTAAGTAGGTAAGTAAAGATGGGTGAAAAAGTGTAGTAAAAAGTAAGTGAGTAATAGTATGTACTGCTGGCGCTTATATAGCGCGCCTAAGCGCAGTCATGCGGAGCCGAAGCGCTACCGAGTAGGTATGTAAAAATATATATATGTGAGAGTCCATGATAAAAATAAAGATGGAATAATATGCAATGAGAGAAATAGAAATATACGCACTAGAGAACATGGTGGACAGTGGATGGATGCATCTGGATGGCTGGCGCTAAAGGGCACGCAAGCGTGGGAAAGCGCGCGCGCATATACATCGCGAAGCGCGGGAATGGTGCGCGCATGGTGCGCGTTGCATGGGAAAGCTGCGCATATAGGAATCACTGTGGATAGTACACAGAGTGATGCTATGAGTTCGTGCTATGTACTTCTTAGTGAAAACTACCATATCACACCATGAGAGGCATGATTCTCTACACCGCCTTCCTGAGCCTGAATCCCTCAAACTATTGGATCAAGTGACCGAGTCTAGTGTTCAGCCGTCAAAAAACAAAAAATCCAGGTCATCGCATGGTGGGCCAACACCCGATCAATTATCTTGGTACGGGCCGTGCTGGAAAAGTTTTCTGGAGGATGCCAAAGCAGAATGTCGTGTGCAACACGCCCTGGAGAACCCATTTCCAACTTTGGTGAAGAATCTACCAGGAACAATAACTGAAGTTCTTGTTGCAGTGTTGGTCGTGTGGGATACAAATGGCAAACAATTTGAAGCTGGCAAGTACTCATTCGTTCTTATTCGTTCTTGAACTCATCTGTCATATTGTGATGCAGGGGTTTGGCCAAAGCAAAAATTCAATATGACTCGGTTGGTAGGTGTATAATTCATTTTGTGCTGATACCTCAATGACGGTCTATACTGAAAGCTGTACGACGATCTTTCAACTTGGCGATCTGACTTGAAGAAGACCGCGATAAGCACTGTACCAGTATCATATTTGCTTGTTCCTCCACTTTCAGTCCCCGTTCAAGAATGTGCTGCTTGGATCGAACATGCTGCAGCTGAATTAATCAAAGGATCATTTTTCTTATGGTTTGGGGTGGATGAACAGGTAAGTGATCTGGTGCCGATTGCAATTGTACTAATGGAAGATTGCCAGGGGAGAATACGAAACTTCGCTCATCCTGCCCTTCGTGAAACCGTCATCTCATTCTTCTACACAGGACCATACCAAATTGCGCAAAGGATGCCGGAGATCTTCCGCACAGAATTGCTGCTTTCATGTTTGGCTTTGGTTGCTGCAGCAGTAACTTTCTCTCCTTTACCAATATTGTATGTTAATTTTGCGTTTTTATTATTAGTTCAATTGTGTCCTCGACGGCCTTGCGAAGAATGGACACGGAAAGTCATACTTGAATTTTTCCACGAAGGACTACGGACCTATCTATCGTCAGATGCTGGAATTGCTCAAATGTATCCTCAAGGATGTGTATCATGGGCCTAGGCTGTTAGCTCAACTGCAAGAATGGGCTGCAGCAGGATGGCAAGGATCTTGACTCCGTGAAAATTTTCATACTGATTTTCATTTGTACAGGGCTACAGCTATGAATCTCGAAGGAGTTGTTAAGGCGAGGCACGACCACCTGCAGATTCTTCTCAACTAACATTTCGTCCTGTTTTATATCAACCAAGCATTTATCGTTTTAGCGCACCATATCATTGTATTCCCGATCATGATCTAGTACCGTCTGTCATAGTCATGTGATTCAATATGATTTTTGTTTAAAATTCTGTCCAGTGTAATGTAAACAGTACAGCGAGCAATGTCTGTACAGCTCCGATTCTCTGGATGTGCTGTGAGTGTCTGTACAAAGATGGACAGCAAAAAAATTTGCAATTTAGGTAGAATTTCATAATTACTGTGTGGTCTGTGGGTGTCTGTACAGAGATCCACAGCACAAAGTGTTACTGTGATGAACTGACTAATTGGGACCAAGCTGTAGAGCTTGCACACTGTACAGCGCCAAATAGTTTACTGATGTTCCATATCTCTTCAATGCAGTGTACAATCGACTTTGAGCAAAGAGATCCGATCCTTGACAACCATTAATGTAGTTACTTACGCGTGTCACTCAATTCACTGTCTTAGTCTGTCCATGACAAATGGTTTGGATCATACTTAACATGGGGAATGCAGTGGCTTTCGAAGGTAAAGTTGAAAAGTTACACTTTGATGAATCGACGATGCATTCATTGCTTCTGATCTAAGTACTCACATCAGGTCTTAGATACAATCAGAGATCCACCTGTCGACAGACCTGCCAATGGGAAGATCCAATCAATGGAAGCCGATGCAGAAGAACAAACTAGTATTGGTCCTACTGGGGGGTGCAAGGGCCAACGGGTGAATAACTTCCATGTATGGTATCCAACCCCCCGTATATATGATTTGTAAGCCTGTAAAAGCCTGTGAAGCAGCGCCACAAAGGGATACATCCAATTTGGACAGTGGATGAGGAAACAGGAGGATGTATCAGGGTTTCTGGCTAACAGTACAGAATAGATATATCATCATGACAGTATGGGCTGACTGCTGAGTGCTGCGGCTATTGCTGAAGTGCTGCAGCGTATGATTTCGCCCCTACTTAGTAACAGGTATGGTATGTCATAATCGTTACTAATATGTACCATATATGGTGTTACCCAGGTGGTCTCTTCACCGGTTCACTGATGCCAAAGTGCTGCCAAGGGTAGCACTCAGGGTGCCTCAGTAACCACTCTTCATGCGCCACTGACAGCATCCTGACCTTGATGATTGGGGCCGTGTCGGTGGATACGTATTTCAGGTTCCCATCTTCTTTATCGTGATCAATTATCCTTGGAAGTCTGTCACTCACTGTTGGACCAATGTCTTAGCTTGCTTGGGTCAGTGATTAAAATAAAACCCAAGACGCTCATACTCCGTTCAAGATTCTTGCAATTCGCCCTTCAACACTGTATTTTCGTCGACTGCGCCTATGCCTGCCCTGACACTTTCTGGCATTAGCAATGCGTATGCGAGCATGCGCTACCCAGTGATCAATCCCAGTAACAGCAAATGTTCCACGATCCCTATTTTCTCGCTGAACAATCAGTACTCTCGCAATTTCCATCTGTACGTTTCTCTAAGCAGTGTATACAGTGTCATATCTTATTGGTAGCCATGCAGGTCGTGGCTTGGATTTTTTGTCGCCTTGTGAATGAGATTTATTAGATGTTTTGTGCACGTTAGCCACTAAACGTGATTTGTTTATACAGCTTATCGTGGTTCGCATTCGCCCCTCTCATTCCAGATGCCATCAAGACTGACTTGAACTTGACATCTGAGGAAGTCGGTACGTTCAAATTCCGAGCCCATGCACTGTTAGTTATGATCTGAAACACTGTTAAGGGAATTCGAATATTGTTTCGCTGTGCGCCACCCTTGTTGTACGGCTTATATCAGGTCTCCTCGTCGATCGTGAGTAGTACAGTTCGACACCCTAGTACTTCATATATTTGATCTTGTAGGATATGGGCCCCGCAAGGTGATGGCGGGTCTTCTCATTATAGGGACGATTCCTTCTGGCCTTGCTGGAACCATATCAACTGTGCAAGGTCTCTACATTGTCCGGTTCTTCATTGGCATTCTCGGTGCCACATTTGTCTCTTGTCAAGCTTGGAACACTGCGTTCTTTGATAAGAATGTCGTTGGTACAGGTGAAACTCTGTTTAAAAATCTAATGTGTTGGGTATTCTAATATAGTCGAATTCACAGCAAATGCCTTAGGCGGAGGCTGGGGAGATACGGGTGGCGGCTTCACGTTCATCATCATGATCGCTCTCTTCAATCAATTACTTGCTAACGGTATGAGCCCTCACGTTGCCTGGCGGGTGGCATTTGCAATCGTTCCTGTTCCCATTCTCCTCTCTGTTGCTGCTGCCACTCTAATGTTTGGCACTGACCATCCCGCGGGCAAATGGAGTGATCGTTATAAAGCTGTTGCCACTACACTTCCTACGTCAGATGATCAAACGAGCAATAGCGAGAATATAAAAACAAAGTCTGGTGATGATATCGAGACTGGAGACGAGAAGAACATCGAGGTTACTGTTACTGCTGTTACTGCTACAAGTCAGTGCTTATCGTTCTCTTTTGTTGATTTTTCTTGTTCGCTTAACCGAATGTTATAGACTTGGTTTCAGAATTGGACGCTGCTGTCAACAATCCACTTTCCCTGAACACGGCGTATGAAATCGTTCTAAACCCACTGACCTGGCTTCCCTCATTGGCTTATATGACCACTTTCGGCTACGAGCTTGCTATTCAAGTCAACTTGGCTACCGTTCTGTATACCCTATTCAAGTCCCCCACTTTTGGCCAAACCAAAGCTGGCTATGTGAGTCTCCTTTAACAGTCGCCATGACCTATGTGATGACAGGTTTATCAGATTGCAGGCATATATGGTCTCCTTAATGTGTTCTTCCGGCCGCTTGGTTAGTCACTTTCTTCGCAAGCTAAGCTATCTCCTCCTCATAACCACCATCTCATTACAGGCGGATATTTCGGAGATCTCATATATGTCAAATTTGGTGTAAGTGCCATTGACATTGTGCATGAAATCGGTTTGAAGAGGCTCTGCAGGTGCCTGGCAAGAAGTACCTGACCATCGCTTGTGGAGTCGCTCAAGGGCTTTTATCGCTTGGTCTTGGTTTTTACATTGACAACCACTCTCATCCATCTCGTGAGTTCGGACCTCAATTTATCACTGATGCCTGACAGCAACACCAGTTGAGGTCATCATTGTGATCTTTGTCATTGTCGCAATGTTCAATGAGGTCGCCAATGGAGTTAACTTTTCTCTTGTTCCACATTGCAACCCCAGTCCGTGTTCAGTGTACTAAATTGCCAATTTTCATGACTGATCCTGTTCTGTCACAAGACTCCAATGGATTCATGGTCAGTCTTACATCACTTGGTGTGTGGTGATGGCAGAATGATTCAAACTTGACTGGTCTAG
The DNA here is from genome assembly GCF_016647785.1 of Suillus fuscotomentosus. Classification (NCBI taxonomy): domain Eukaryota; kingdom Fungi; phylum Basidiomycota; class Agaricomycetes; order Boletales; family Suillaceae; genus Suillus; species Suillus fuscotomentosus. The sequence continues at coordinate 36,411 of NW_024539647.1, read as the reverse complement.
ACCGGAATTGTAGGTGCCATGGGAAATCTTGGAGGGATATTCTTCGCGATTATCTTCCGCTTTCAACCATATCCTCTTGGCAGGGCATTTTGGATTGCTGGTGTCATCACAGTTGTAAGTAAAAGGTCCACCCACCCTATACAATGAGTACTGAGATAGCACCCCAGGGTGTGAACCTCTTACTCTGTATTATCCGTGTACCTCAGTTTTGAACAAGGTACCTAAGTACCATTCTTACAGTACGTTTCTTTAAGGAAAATGCTTTCGTCTGTTCGTATCGTCCAACCACATGAGCCTGCATCTTGACTGATGTGAGATATTCCTGTCCTGTATGATAGTGAGAATAATAACTGAGCACTTCCGAACTCTTATTTCAATCAATCAATCGGGAAGGCTGCGTCGATGTCAAAGTGAGTTCGAGCAGGAGAGTATCGACTGAACCTACTAGTTTTGAATGAAAGATGTCAGTCGAAAATGGTCATATACTCAGATCTCTTACCAGGGATGTTTCGAGTGACAACATGTACGATTGAACTAGCCTAGACTACCTCTGACATGTAAAAGAGTTTTTTTATAGCTAGACAAGCGCTTCAGGCGGTCTGATTCATCTATACTACGTTAGCCGTTGTCTCTACGACCTCGCACTCTTGGCAGTGGAGTGTACAGCTGTCGGTGCGCAAGCACTGCTGCTGCCATCGCATATGGTCTGTCTTCATTGTCCGTGTGACTCCATGCCATGATAATCTCCTGGCGATGCATCTAATATAATCTCGTTGAATTCGTCTAGAAGGTGTAGCATTTTGAATGCCAACGATACCATGAAAAGAGCACGCAGAAGCCATTGGGGTGCGGAAGGAGCATGCGGAGACCGAAATAAAAAGGAGCCTCAAAGATGTTGGAGCGCCAGCGGAGCTCAAGTGGCGCGCACGCACGAATGTCGAAATCGCCGCGTCCTTACAATATGCCAGATTTCATTGTTTCCCTCACCGCTTCTAGCTGCTACATAGGTGCTTACAGTTGCGGGTCCCGCGCATGAGATATCCCAAGATAGCTGATACGATTGCAGCAGTGCTGAGTGCACTGGGTCTGATATATGTTGCACATCAGTGGAGGAATGGAATTGGTCGAATAATCCTGACTCATAGCCATTTGAAAAGATGAGAAAGCCGTCGTGCTAATGACCGGGGTAAGGGTTGCTAGCGGAAGGTGCCGAGTAACGCATCACTACGAGGAATCAGCGCTCAGCACGGGCATGAAGATAATGGTCTAGTGCCAGCTAGTACATCACTGTGGTACCACAATATTGTCAGTCGATATTAGTCGTGCGCTGCGAGAGGTGACATCGGACATAGCTACGATCAAGGTGACCAATATGAGCCTCGAATGAGCTTGCCACTCTGGTGTACTTCATGCGCCCATTGAATATCGCAACAGGCGGGACTGTTGAATGGTACTATCAATAAGGGGAAGTCCGATATGAACTGTATTGAGATGTTATGTTTCATCGTAGGACCCCAGGCACCTGCTCTGGTCACTTCTTTGATGTCCAAAATTTAGTTACGTCCGCCAAGCCGCAGGCACTGCGAAACTTTCCAAGGGATTCAACTTCAGTCTTCCGTAAGTTCCATGCGTGCTAATCGATAACAGCTTATCAGTTGACAGAACTAAATCAGTTTCTGGCCGAACACTTGAAAGGACCATGACAATAACGAGATAAATTCCCCGCGTGACTTGAGAGATGGTTAGTATTATCGAACGCCGAGCAGTGCTAGTGGCGACCCAATATTTGACTGTCACCCCACAATTCTCAAGGACTTCAAGTTCATCCGCCGACTCACCTAGTGCATTCGATCACCTGCTACCACTCCGTCTATTGCTTTCATGTCCTTGGTACGCTCCCCGGACCTCACCAACCAGAAACTTCAGGATGGTCTACCTGTAGCGTTCTTTCCCTCATTCCTCGACGGGCCCGAAAGGAATGGTCCCCAACTTCCCCAGTGCCTCCCACAGCTCCCAATCAATGCTACCCCAACAGAAGTAGCTCAGCAGGTTGTGCTGAATATTTCAGCGCACAACGTTAATTTGACATTTACATTCACCAGGATCTTGACACGCCAGATAACTGGGTCAATCGTGTAAGGACAGTAAATCAATGATATCTGCGTGATTTTTGAGTCCTCTGCGCTCAGAATCCAGAACTCGTACGATTGACGGGAAAACATCCGTTTAACTCTGAAGCGCGACTCAATGATCTATTTGAGTGTGTAGGTATCTTGTTTCCGATGTTTTGCACGGGACTGAGAGCGTCTTTACAGGGATTCTTCACTCCACCTCGCCTGCATTTCGTGCGGAATCATGGTGCAGTGCCACAGGTCAACCACGAGATAGCTGCTAACTGGACAATCCATGTGCATGGTCTGGTGGAACGAGAGGTTACATTCACTCTACAAGAGCTCCGAGAAAAGTTTCCCGTTGTTAGCATTCCTGTAACCCTTGTATGCGCCGGCAACAGGCGGAAAGAACAGAATGTCATCCGCAAGACACTTGGCTTCAGCTGGGGAGCAGCGGGAGGTGAGGTTTCAACTCGTGTTAATTCAAACAAGTCCTCACCAACATCAATATCAAGTATCAACAGCCCTTTGGACAGGCGTATATCTGGCCGACGTATTGAATTACGTGAGACCAATTTGTAGACAAGCCAAATACGTTGTCTTTGAAGGCGGAGACAAGCTTCCGAACGGGCCCTATGGAACATCGCAGCGACTGTCATGGGCTTCCAATAAGGACAAGGGTATGCTCTTGGTAACTCGAATCATTTACAGTGTTATGATTCTTCCTGACCTTCTACATTAGCCCGGGCAATGAATGGTTTACCGTTGGAACCAGACCATGGTTTTCCCGTGCGCATCATTGTGCCGGGTCAGATCGGTGGACGGTCTGTTAAAGTAAGGTGTTTCCCGATGACAATGAACCCATAGTCAATTAGATACCACTTAGTGGCTGAGACGCATCGAAATAAGTAGTCGCGAAAGCCAGCACCACGTATGCCAGTTCTTGTACAACTCAAATAAGCGTCGACTGATGGTTTTGTTCATGCAGTTGCACTTTTGGGTATGCGTAGATCACTTTATCCTCGAGGATGAATTGCACTAATGTTGCATAGGACAACAAAATGTTACCAGCGCAGGTTATGCCTGACCAAGCCCGCGCTGAGAAGCATTGGTGGTATGACCCAAGGTTAGTTCGAGTGCTCTGGCGTTCCTCAGCAAGTTACTCACCAGATCGAGGATATCTCAGATACATCATCACGTTGGTTTAATCTTGCTCTCTTATGTACCACATGTTGAACAAGAGTCTTCAGGGAGCTTAACGTCAATAGCGTCATCGCGAAACCGGATCATAATGAAAATCTCTACATCAATAAGACGCCGGATGAGAATGGCACAATCGCATCATATCCTATACGAGGATATGCGTATGCAGGTGGAGGTCGCAGGGTGACCCGCGTCGAGGTTTCGCTTGACCAAGGGGAGACATGGACATTGGGAAACATGTACGTCTACACGCTTCAGAATCGACACCTCATTGATATCGTGTCAAAAAGTGAGTATCCTGAGGACCGATTCAGAGAAGTGCGTCACCAAGACCCATTTTATGGAACTCTTGACGCATCAGAGCGCGATACGTCCTTGTGAGCAGCAACCATTACCGCTGCAATGAAAAATGTTCAGATCCCATCTAGCTGTTGGTGCTTCTGGACATTTGATGTCTCGCATGACATTCTAGCGAGCTGTGATGTGTTGATGGTTAGAGCTATGGATGAAGGCCTCGCGTTCCAACAAAGAGACATGTAAGGCAGGACCGTACTGTGCGGGTTCATTAACATCAACTGTTCCCAGGTATTGGCATGCACTTGGCATGATGAACAACTGGTACGTCTTGATAAACCTGATATTCTGCGCCCTGTTGCGAGCTGCTGGCAGGTGGTTTCGCATTGCCGTTCATAGAACCATCAACGATGACGGGAAAATCGTCTTGCAATTTGAACATCCAACACTCGCTGGGACAGCGAATGGAGGATGGATGGAGGTGATGCTTAATCTTTGGTCCCAGAAACAAATCCTGATGGTAGAAATCAGCGCATGAAAGCGGTAGGGGAGGATATTACAAAGCCTGTCTCCGGCGAAAAAGGACAGGATCTCGCACCACGTGCTCCAAAGCACGAATCAGATAAGGTCTGCTTGACCAAGCCTGGCATGAATCGGAAAATTACTCTGGAAGAGTTCAGGGCGCAAGATCGACAGCAACCGTGGTTTGTCATCAACGGTGAGGTTTACGATGGAACTCCATTTCTAAAGGACCACCCAGGAGGCGGGGACTCTATATTGCTTGTAGCTGGCGAAGATGCGTCCGAAGACTTCTTCGCCATACATTCTGCAGAAGGCAAACAAAAATTGGCTGAGGTAAGTCCTCGTGATTTTGCAGTAGAACGTTGGTTTATGGGCCGTTTTACAGCACCACATTGGTACCCTTGTAACCAGTTTAACCAGAGAAAGGCCCATAACAACGCAGTCCGATGGAACCTTTCTAGAGCGCAGCCGATGGAAGGATATTGAATTGTGTGCCATCAAGCAGATCAACCACGATTCTTACCTGTATCGTTTCGCCTTGCCAAAAGGAGACCAGCCGCTAGGTCTGCCAGTTGGACAACATGTTTTCGTTCGCTTACGCCGACAGGATACCGGGGAGATGGTACAGAGGGCTTATACTCCGGTATCGCAACAAGACGCAGTAGGCTTCATCGACTTTCTCATCAAGTTCATATTCTTCATCAGGATATGCTCTTCGCACTGAAGTCTTCATTAGATTGTATCTTCCTTCCGCGTCAATCCCCACTGGAGGGAAGATGACCACTGGCTTCCATCAATTACGTATCGGAGATAGCGTGGAGCTCAAGGGGCCGTTAGGGTCCTTCATTTGGGACGGGCCAAGCACTGCATTGTGGAACGGGATAAGGAAGACCATCAAAGAAGTCGGCATGATTTGCGGTGGAAGTGGTATGACTTCGAATGCAACATCGTAAACGTGCAATACTAAATAAAGTTGTGCAGGGATAACACCGATCCTCCAGGTGCTTTGCAGTATCTTCCAAAACGCGGAAAGCGAGACCCGAGTGTGGGTGATCAGTGCGAACAAGACAGAGCAGGACATCCTCTGTAGAGAAGAACTTGACACACTCTTTGCATTACATGGCAGGGGGCGTTTTAAGCTGCACTACACGCTTAGTGTCGCTCCTGAGGAGTGGCCGTACAGCGTTGGGCGAATTAATGATGTGTTGCTGTCGGAGCACATGCCTCGCCACTCTGAGCATGGACTCATCCTACCGTGCGGTCCTGATGCTATGATAACACATGCCGTCAAGCCCGGACTGCAGAATATGGGATGGGATATAGAGAAGTCCCTAGTAGTGTTCTGAAAGGAAAAGGTTGTAACAAGTCGCCTGGACAATGGATGATAGTAGTATGATAAACTACCTGCAAAGTGTTCGTTTATGAGGCGTGTATGCGATGTGCCACTCCTCTCACCCTCAACTTATGCACCATCGCCCAGCTTCCTCGCACATTTGTTTGCATGTGTTGCCAATCGGTGCTGGTATCGTGTGTTGGCGCTCATCTGCGTTCATCTTCCCTCTCTTTGACTCACTGACATCTACATCACGCGCCAACGAGAATGTCAGACACGCCGTCTCCTATTTCGCATCAATGTCTCTGGCTTCAACACCACATCCCCACCAGACTGCACTGGCCTCGTCGTGCCTCATCGTGGTACTACCACCACCAAGGTATACTGCAATGTTCGCTTTTCATCGCTGGCTGTTTGACAGTGAATTCCCATTGGGTGGATCGTGGTTTCTTCTCTATCACCACTTGGTATCTATTGTATCCCTTGATAACAAATTGACGAATGTAAAGTTATTTTTTGATCGAACAAGTCAAGCAGGATTTGTACTACAAGAATCACCTCAGCGCGAGGGAACTGAAACAAGAACGATCGTCGGCAAAGATATACAGTAAGGATGGTAGTGCTGAGTACTGAAACTCTAGGTAGTAAAGGGTAAAAGCCCTGGATGCTTGCGTTAGTATGACAGTCCAAGGCTAAGTAGTACTAGCGTGGACTCACGACCCAGTTAAGACTTGACAGTCGGTAAGGAGGTTACCAGAACCTATGCCAAGTACAGTCGGTTAGCTGTGGGTGGCAGTCAGGTGAGTGGTCGGGCACTCGCCTTGGAAATCAGACAGGTAAACCATGTTGTTAGTAAGGTGATATTGGTTCTCTGCCCTCTAGACTACGGGCAGGGAATCCTCACACTAGTTCTACAGTTGCGCTCTTCTCATCATGGCAAGGTGCTGAAGCATCGCAAACCAGTCGCCATTTGGCACGGCGGGGCCAGACGACCACCCTTGCAACCACGCAGCAATTCCACCTAAGAACGTTATAAATATTGTGATGTGTTGCAACTATACAAAATCGTACCCTTCATTGGTCCCGAAGGCCCAAACCCAACTGTGCGGAGAATCGTGAGAAGAGACTCCGGGCCATTGGTAGATAGCATGCTAATCATGATACGCAAGAGGGCCCGTACGAGATTTGGATGCTGCTCGTCGATGTCTCCTGTATCATCATTTGATATCAGGTTGTCAACGAACGGTCGTTTGATCGTGACACACCGATGGTCACAAGCATATGTTTAAGACCAGTTTTGAGAGAACCTGTGAGACTTTTAAGGAGTTCCTCGCTCACTCCGAGCTCGCCAACAACCTGCAGAAAACACTCCTCAAAACGATCAAGAACCGTGTTCATCAGGGAAAACCTCCCGCGAAGATTTTGTAAAATTTTCTGACTTTCTGAAAATACATTAAAATATTCCAAGTCCCTCTACGGATGGGTGAAAATTTATGAAAATCCACACGAATACAACAAAATGATTATAATGTGATTAAATACTAGAATATCGCAAATCACAAGATATGAAAATGAGGAAATGAGACAAAACGTGTAACGCAAAGTCCCTGTGCTATCAGGAATGCCCTACTCATCCCATCGAAATCGATTCGCGCAAATGCTGCTTTCAACTCAGCGGATGCAAAGTCAACCAACTTCAGATCAAGTAGGGAAGAAAAAATCTGGTAGAACACAGTGAGATAGTGCTTGAACAGTTAGAAAAAGATGCACCACAGTAACCACAGCTGAGACCATGGAATTCGGGATCCGATGTTCATAGTAGCAATAATGGCATTGACTGCTGATAAATTTTTAGAAGTATAGTTATGATCAGAGTATTGCGGTGTATCGTAGCACACGTGTCGGAAGATCGGACAGTGGACATGAGTCAAGAGCTCATCCCGATTGGCCGGTGGCCAACGTCTTGGATCAGCACGGCTCTTGTTCGAACGAGGAACGGTGGCCTGGTCCGCCAACGATTTGGATCAGAATGGTTCGAGCTCGAAAATCTTGACATACTCACTTCCTGCGAACAATAAGCAACGACTTTGATCAGCATGGCTCATAACATTCCCAAGTAGTACTTACCTATATTAATCATTAGCAAGAGTTCAAAGTGTTTGGAATTCATATAGCGACATAAGATACCTAGTGTTTGAACATGTTGTGACGGTGCAGTACTGTGTCACAGCGCGTCACGACTGCGGCAGGCGCGACAGAGGACCGCGTCAATTTCACCCGGCTCAAACCTGCGCGGGTTGCAGACACATGCATTTGCATATATTGACACATAGTAAATACTTACATCTTTTTAAAAAAGTGTAAAGCGTACAAAAATTGAGAGGTTCGAACCCGTTCGAACCTATTCACTACCAGCCCGAACCCCGAACCTCTGGAAAGGTTCGGTTCTGAGTCTTGGCCGAACCTTGGACCGGACCATGCGTCCGGTTCGGAAAGGTTCAGGTTCGAACCGAGGTTCGGAACCGGACTGCGGCAGCACTATTGGCTCGAGGACTATGAATAACGCAGTCGAGGTTGGCTTCCAACTTCCTGGAAGCATGTCAATAATATTCGTAGTCTCCAATCCGAGCACCATACCGGAAGGCTGCAGTAGGATTGCCACCGAACATAGGGCTAGCAGTGAGGCCCAAGACCATGGGATGTTCATCCTGCTCAGTCGTCACACTAGAGCCGTGGACCACGGGGAGGCGGGTAGGGAGGAACCAGGAATCAACCACATGACTCACCTGCGCGCCTCAGAATGCAGTGGCCCGGCTCTGGCCTGAGCTGCAGCTCGAGTAGGGAATTTGCGATTCTGACAGTGAGCATGAGCGGGTCGCTGTGCATCAGTAAATTCACGCATTGCTTGACTTCCTTTTTCGAGACTTGCCGCCGGTCAATAAATATTATTTACCACTTATTTACATTTATTTGATTGAGTGTCTTAGTCGAAAGAAAGCGCGTGACAAACAAGCGCGATAATGCGCAGATAAGCATCAAAAGGACACACATTTATTTCAAGGCACAAAACTACAGTAAGTGGTGCAAGTGTACTTATAAGTATGACGTATTGACGAGATCTCGTTAAGTAAATGGCAGCTTCAAAGTCTTTTGATAGCGTGCGAGGGAGGAAGCGCCAATGGATCGATGTTGCGATCAGGGCGAATGAGGCGATTCGGGCTGAGGCGGAAGCAGAGGAGGCAGAGGCGAATGCGGAGGTGCCAAAGGGCCTTTGGGAAAGGGTGAAGGGGTGGATCGGCGAGAGGAATCGAGACGGAACGAGTCGCTCGTGATTCCAGCCTAAAGTGAGTCCTAGGATGTCTCTTAATCAATGAAGACTTACCTGGTCCTCATAGTGTCGTTTTCGCGACTTTGACCCGCAAATATTCACCGTCAGCGTTGTATCAATGTATAGTAGATAGAATAAACACGTACCTTCGCATGCCCCATTGTGAACTCGACCTCGACACCCAAGTCTGACGCTGGAGTACTACGACCAGGCGTATCGGTTTCCTTGAGAAGCTTGTTGGCAGCGCGTCGTTCTTTCTTGCCACGGGCACGATCGACGAGTTCCTGCAAATCTTCACCGTCCTCCACAGCCTAACATCCCGATCAGCATGCATGCATCGCGACATCCTACTAGACGTACCATCGCCCACTGCTCATCGCTAAGACCATTGTTATAATTGACGACATTACGACGACGCTGACCATGGCCCTGGATAGCATCATCAATCTCCTTCGGCTCGAACAGTTCATCCGTCTGATAGCATTCAGGCAGCTCTTCAAGCTGCATGAGCGGTAACGACGGCTTCCCCCTGTTGCTGATCGCACGCCATGCGTCCAACGCATCCCGTTCTCGCTGAAGATCCATCGTGCGGAAAATCTCATTGAGTTCATCGTCATTCATGTCACCGGCCTCTTCGTTCTCCTCCTCTTGATCTGCTTCGAGGATGGACCGCTGCATACCACTCATTTAGCTATTCGTTATGTGAGAGAGCTGCTGCAACACCTACCAGGAATTCTTCCTGCTCTTCCTATGTTGATTTGTTGTCGAATCGACCGGCTTGGATGACCTTGTCGTCGATATCGAGCTTGTACCGCGCACGAGCATACATAGCTTCTTCGACACTCTTCCCTGTGATGAAACGGAGGATTCGGACAGCCTTTGTCTGGCCGATACGGTGAGCACGATCTTGAGCCTAAAGATCAGCATGGGGATTCCTGAGACATCATCATCAGTACGTCTTTCCAAACGATAACCAGAAGCTTATTCACCAGTCACTATCAAAGCTGCAAACCTATGCGTCAGCATAGAGAACAACTCGACCGCAAGAGACAACGCACATGATGCCATCACCCCATTTTGTGCGATACAGTGCATCATCTGGCTTGGTATCGGGATGAATTTGGAGCCTGCCTTCCCAGAGAGCAGCAGAGGACTTTGAGGGATCATAACGAGCAGGGTCAGACGGTGTACCGCGTGATTGTGGTGCCCAGCCAGCTCCGATGGAAGATGCAATAAGCGTCGGTATCATAGTCATCAACGAGGGGCTAGAAAAAATTAAGGATTCCATCTCACAAACTAAACATCAACACATACAGAGGAACACGTTTATCTTCGTGCAGTCTAGCCTGATGGCTCTTCACAACAAATGAAGACGAGTGAAGTCGCCCGCCCTGCAGGTTAGCGAACGTGGCGAGATTGTCACGCAAAAGTTCAATCACAGAGTTCCATTCAACATCTGGGCGAACTTTGAGAAGACCGCCTTCGGGTTTGGGGAGTAAGCGCATCATGATGAAGAGGCGTTCAAAGGGTCTGTTGGGCAGTAGGTGGATGAGCGTGCCCAAGGGGATGGATACGAAGCCGAGGGCAAGTGAGATGCCCCATTTACGACCAGCAATACGTGTCACCTGGAATGTGGTGCCACCGATGAACACGATGACCACTTGAACAGCGATCTCTGCAAACCAGCCGTGAGGGTAGTCCAGGTATAACATGACTCGACTCACCGATGAGAGTAATGGCCATGAAGTACCAATTGTTAAGCATGCCTTCAAAAATGTTGAGCTTCCGGTCCAGCCTTCGTGAGTTCACCAAGTTGAATATCTGAGCGAAGACAAACGCATTGAAGACGAGAGTCTGGACAATGGTGGCATTCCCCGACGTGTCTGCATAGCCCAAAATTGTGATGCCAAGGAAGTGGAATAATAGGATGACGGTGATCCGGTAGACAGACCGGATCAAGATCTGCTTCTCGATTCCGATCAATGTTAAGTTCTAGGCGATGACGTCGTAGGGCACCTAGAACTAAATGAGTATGTCGAAATATCACTGAAAATATACCTACATCGTCAATCGCAGTGCCTTGCATCCCTGGTGGTGGCCAAGACGGAAAATCCCTATAGCACAGGGTGATAGTCCGCAGAGTCTGATTTGCGTAGAAAATGATAGTCCTCGTCATGTTCTCTTGCGAGACGCCATCGATATCTGCCACCTCGACATCGTTGGACTCGGTACTGGGGCGAGAGCTCCCATTCTGTTCTACGACAACGTGGCTGCTGCACAACTTTGTCAAAATCTCGCTAGCACCCTTGACGTAGAAACGCACCCAAGTTCTTTCGCAAAGTTCAAAAGTGCCGTCTCCGTCTTGCTTCCCACAAACACACGCTTCCCAGTCTCCTTCTCCTCGTCCTCATACGCAGTAGAGTTAACAGCGATGGCCGCATTAAACAGCGAAAGAAGTGGCCGGCTCAGAACGGTGTTGAGCATTGATTAATCGATGCTGAAATCGTCACACAGGGTATTCGAACCAGAGCTCCTGTGTGGGCTTGCGACCACGGATATGACGTTGCGGGTGAGAGTACCGGTCTTGTCGGTGCAGATGATGGAAGAGTTGGCCATCGTCTCGCAGGAGCCCAAGACGCGCACCAGGAGGTTTTCTTTCGTCATCCTCTTGGTGGCGAATGCCAGAGCAAGAGTTACAGCCAGTGGGAGACCTTCTGGAACGGCGACTGGATATTGTCGTCATGCAATGTCCTAGGACCTGAATATTAGCAACGGACCAAAAATTGAACTGAGGACCCACCTATGTCATCCAGTCAGGACGCTATCTCGAACGCGTGGTGATCAGCGTATTTGTTGACGTAGAATGAGCCGAAAGTATCAAGAGACTGATAAAACTTGAGGGAGGGAGGAATGTACTCAGAACCGTAGATGGGTATCAAGTGGGCTGCACGGAAGACCGTCTCGATATGAATGACAGCAAGGTCCCTCGAGCTGTCCTCATGAAAACTTGGAGCGACCATCCACATGCCAGTATCTTCATCAGGACAGTCACCAATCTTCTCAAACCATTGTATGAGAGCGCATGGATATACTTCCCAGTCGTGCTTGAAAGAAAAGAAGCATATGACTCTCGCAACTTCGAGTCCTCGCATCCCTTCAGCATCTGAATCAGTGTTAATGAACACACAATCATTGCGCGGGTACTCGTTCCGCCAGAGTGGACATGCACGGATATGCTCACGTCGCATGCCGCCAATGCCACTCAGATCACTGGGAGCATAAAACGTTGCGGCAGCAGAGTTGAAGACCTGAAGCTTGCCTTCATGTCGAGGCAAGCCGGCAGCTGGGATATCTTCGGGGTTGCGGGCATCATCTGGGTTGAGCTGAGAGAACAGGAAGTACCGAATGAGGCGTCGTAGATCTGGAACAGCGACTTCATGTGCTAATGCTGCGACTGTCTGTGCCCGTTTTCTTTCTGTGTGATACAGTGGTGAGGATCAAGTTTAAACACTGCAGGAGGTTACTTACGGGGAGTTCTCGCGAGTGCTACAGAAGCAAGTACCGTTGGACCATCAACAATTTCGCCATCGTCCATGTCTGGTTGCGGTTCAATGACGGGGGCATCTGGTTGCGGTTCATTGTCAGGGGCATGGGGTTGTGGTGCCATAGCGGGGGCAACTTGTTCGTTTTCATCTGCCGTTGTACATTACCATTGAATATGCGAGAAATTCGATAAAGAAATTTAAACAAACTTACCAAGAGCAGCTAAAGCACTCGACAAAATAGTGCCAGTGAGCATCCCTCGCGCATCAAAGTCCACGCGCGATGCTGCAAGTTTATCAAGGCGCTGATTGGTCACAAGCATCTGACCAAGAGCATTGTGCCTGCTCGACCACCGCCAAGGCTCCTTTACTGCCTTGATGTGCTTCGATTCTGTGATCGATGAGCACAGTCCGTTAGGGGCACCGAAGAGTCTGATCATGTCCACGTAATGAGCCATCGAGTGCTGACGGGGGAGTGAGAAGGTGGGAATGACGGTATCGAATATCTTGCGATAATGATGGAAACGACGAAGTGCGTCTTGAATCTGAATCAAGGTATCTTCGGTAATGATGTTGCGCCGGACAAGATAGCAGAATTCTAACAATGCGCGAAACGCACGCACCATGTCTTGAGGTACGTGACCTTCGATAGCCGGAAGAAATACCTTCATGAGCGCTTTGGAATCATCGCCCGTCCATTGTTTAAAATCGCGGCCTTGAGGAAAACGTCGTAGACCAGCAAATGATGCTACAGCAGCAACTCTGGCTTATTGTTAAATAAAATTGTTGAGTAAATGAATAAGTTGACATACCTGCGATCTATGTCGCTCATGATCTCCTCTGATCGTTTGGTCCCGTGTACGGCCTTGAGGTACTTTGATACCCAATCAACGAGATGGTCTTTGAAGGCCCCTTTAATGAGCTGGTGGAGAAGGTCAAACGACAGCAACTCATGAATGTCAGCTCGGGGGAAGTCATTAGTGAATGGCTACACAAAATAGATTAGTCTGGTATTGAAGAGCGGCTTGTTCCACTCACGACGAGATCACCAATAAGACCAAATTCATCCCACAATACATCTGCGTGTAGCTCGTTGATCAAGAAATCAGTAAACTCGCGGGTGCGGTAGATGCCACCACCATCAAGGTTTGTGCGAACTGCAATGCATCTACACAAATTGTTAGTGTGAATGGATACTGACTGCAAGTGCCAATACTCACTTCGGGCACCAATGTTTGACAACACAGGATAGCACGAGTTGTTCCTCGTAATCCGCTATGTAGGGTCCTAGACTATATATAACGCGCCGGAAATGACCATCTCCACAGCGCACGACCTCATACGTGGTCATAACAGGTCTGAGGCTGGAGAGAATCACGGATAGCGAACTGTGGAATAGCTGGCGGCGAAATATCCGAAATGCGTCATCTTTAGAATGACTCCTGTCAGCTGAAATGCAGATCAGATGACGGAAAACGAAATTTAAAATATGAATATACGTACTTTTGGGTATGGCGAGGAAACCAATGATGACAAGAGCATCACGGTGCGCGCGTCGCACGTTGTTGCGTACATTACCGATCGAGGCGTAGAGGGGATAGTATTCGTTATTACCAGTGCCCACAGAGACAGTAGTTTTGTCACTACCGAGAATAATTGGGACCAAAGCGGATCCGTGTGTTTCTGGATCTTGTGATATGGTGTCCTTGATGAAATATTAGCTATACTATTTACGAGCGATATCAGAAAGAGATGGAAGACGTACTGCTTGTTTCCATGCCCAGTCTCCGGACATGAAATCTTTCCATCGGCGTGTGGCGTCCGATGCATCGTATTCACGATATGGTACATAGTCGATTTCGTCCTTGTAGTCAGGGTTAGCGATGATATTGTGCGCCATTGCGCGGGGGTCCCTATACCAGACCTCGAATTCATTGTCCATCCACGGTGGGGCAACCTCAGGTCGTTCTCCTGTATATTGAGCAGAGAAACACTGCCAAGGGACGTCACCAAGCTGCGTCGCATCTATGACATTGTGCAGATCTTTGTGATCAGCAAATGGAGGGGTGTTGTGGTGTTTTGCGAGAGTCGCGGCCATTAGGTCACACAAGAAATCCAAATTTCTTGCCGACATATGACATTTTTTGAATGCGAACTCTGCCGCCTCAAACTCGATCCTAGTGCGATATGGGCTCCAATCATCAGGAGCCTTCAATGGCACAGGAGTCGGAGGGGTGCCATATGGCAGAAATGTCCCATCAGCCGCGCATGGTCGTCCTAAGCGTACATTTGAGTCAAAAACGGAGTACTCAAACTTGAATGAAACTTACCATTTAATGTTGAATGGTATGTGCGATAGCAACGCTCGCTCGCGTCAGTAAATTCTGCATCATTGTGTACATCCTCTTGAATTGGATCAGGAAGTATGGGAGATGATGGCCGGGGTGGAGGTGAAAAATCCGGAGGGGGCAGTGAGAAATCTCGAGGGCGGGAGGGTGAACAAGATGGCCGGGGATGATCCTGAGGGGACGGTGCTGAAACAGGTAAAGTTGGGTGAAGCGAGCGCCTGTGTTGTGTAAGACCTGACTGGTTTCGAAACCAGCGTGAACATCCTGGAACTGGGCATGGAAGCTGAAGCAGGTGGTGAGCACGACGGGGAGGCATGTGTGCTATGCTGGATGTTGACGAAGGTTCTGAAGGCTAACCGTTAGATTCAAGGTTTGGGGTGCAACCGTCCATAATCACCAGTACCAATGTGACAAATTTGATAATGGAGGCCAGATTTGGGGCTCGGACACGAGCAAACTGTACCGAAAAAGCTTTCTACACTGGAAAAGCGGTGGTATACCTCAGTCTCACTGCGCCAACAAACAAAAACTAGTACTAACGGTGCGGGGAGTGTTAGTAGACTATCTCCTCGTCGGAAAGGTGTCAAAGAACCATGACATTGATGTCTCACAGGCAAAGCGTTGGACTGATATTATCCGGAGTGCCTGAAAAATGGTAGAGACTCCCAATATTAACGGCGACTGCAAAAGATCGCGCTAGTATATTAGTGGGTACGTCAGAGCAAAGTAGGGTCATATGTATGAATTCAGAGTCAGCTTAGGCTACAATTTTTGAAGAATTGTGACGAAACTTACCTTGTCGTCCGCCACCACTGGTTGGGTATTCTCGTTCTCCAGCCTCCCAAACCTTCCATCAATACCATGTCTCAGCTTGCCAGCGCGGTTCCGAGGCGTGTGGCGACTCGAGCTAAAAATGCAACTCAGCACCCAGGATATATCCTGACCGGGGGCGAAGGCCACACAAAGAGACGTACCAAAGCTCAAAAGGCCGCTGACGATCAGCGTGTAGAGGAGGAAAAGAGGGCAAGTGAAATGGCTGTTCATGAAGGACATAACCGCATTGCTGTATTTCAGAAAAAAATGGAGACAGACCAAGCAGCCGCACGTGTTGATGCGCCAAAGCCTACTCGTCCCCGCCCACGCCCACGCCCCGTAAAAAAGGCTGTAAAAGTCATGGAGACCTCCAACTTGACTATGGCCGAAGATAAGGCCGTTAGCGCTAATGGCAAGGGTGGTGGGGCTAGAGGTAAATTAGCAGCCGGTGCTAACGTCGACCATCCTGGGAGTGATGCAGAGGAAGAGGTGCGAGTGCCGGGGTCACGCAAGAAGAAGGAGAAGAGGAAAGTGTTACCAGTGAAGACGCCAGTAAGAGATGCAATCGAAGCAGCGGGTCTTATCGATGAATCAACGATGGCACGTGATGACGATAAGAAGTCTGCTGATGTGTAAGACGTTTGCTTCTCAACTATGTTGCACCATCTCACTGAAACGGCTCTTTTCTTCTTCAATTTAATGGTGCATGATGATGATAGCACTACATCAGGTCCTCAAAAATTTGGTTTTGCTGTCCAGCGTATCCCGGGTTGGAGGACGGAAGTTCCCGCTGCCAGTGTTGGTTCTAAGCCATCCTCCAACGCATTGAGGAAAAGACCATCTACGATGCCTTCCGACTTCTCCAGTACTGCTCCCTCTTCCAAACTTACCATGGGGAGTACTATCAGTAGCGGTGGTGCCCCACTCACGCCCATCAATACTATCGCCGATGCTGGGGCTGACAACGTGGCAGATCGTTTTACGACCCTGTTTGCAGACGATGATCTGGCTGAATCAGTTGAGCGCTCTCAAGCCCTTGCCCGTATGTCCAAACCAATAGCTGCTCAGGTGAGTTTAATTATCTAGTTCTTTCTTATGTATTAACCGCATCACCAGGGCGTCAAGATTTATTCTAAGGTCCCTGATACTTCAGTACGAACAAATCAATCCCATCGCAATGCCAATTTGACTCCTCGACAGATCAACGCAATTCAGCCTGACGTTTCCGACGATGAAATGAATGTTGAGGCGACCCCCCCAGTAGTAGCTTCCCTCGTTAACTATGGATCCGACACTGACATGGAATCTGATCTCGAGCCTCCTCCTTCTACACAGGTCCCCCGAGGATATTACGATGCTGATATCCGTCGAGCTGCAGCTCTCGCTCGAACTTCAACATCCCACTCTACCATTCTGGCGACGAGTGTCAAGCGCAAACTCGCAGATATGGAGGATGGCCTGACCGATGATGACGCGATTGAGGATGCCCTGCCTGAGGACGACTTGCTCGAGGACGACGTGATCGAGGACGACGTGATCGAGGACGACCAGATTGGGGACAACTTCATGGTCGATGATGACTTCGTCATCGAGGAAGATACACCTTCATCCGATGTTGAATTTGTGGGGCACAGCAAACCTGTGGTGGTCAAGACCGAATCTGAACCAGTGTCCTTGCGGGTCACATCTGCGGTAGTAAGCTTCGGTTATTAATATTCAAATCATACTAACTACGAATCATGTAGACTAATGTTGGCGTCAAGCACAAAGCTCCTGCGGCTAAGCGGACAAAGTCTTCCGTCACACATACTCGCAGTCTTTCCAGTATCTCGAGTGCTACTTCTGGCGCCGTGTCGAACTCTGTCGAGGTGGAGATTCTCCCCCGTTCTGCTTACAGGATCAAGAACCTTCCTGGAGGTGCTCGGGCAGTGGCTAGATGAAGTGCAGTATTCATCCCCACTCTCATTTTTGCGATCGGAGATCAAGATGAGGTCTGGGCTTGGGCTCTTCCCAAGTTGGAGGCAGTTCTCTGCACTACTGTGCAGGACACCTGGGACGCGGTGTACAAGGACATACCGCACAAGGTGACTACTGATGGGCCTGTCATGGCATTAGTAAGTGATCTTTGATGCAATTCGTATCTGATCGTTCTTGTTTCTTCTTAGGCCACCCAGCGGCTATCAGAATGGCGCAATGGCATGGGCACTACCGCTGTCACCGCACTCACACACTTCATGTCATTACAGGATGATGTCCAGACCGACCAAGACCGCGAAGATTTCGCAAACAACTTACTTTTCAAACTAGGGTTCTTATATGGTAGCATCACGGAGGACGGACAATTCAAGAAACCCTTTCAGTCGGAACTCCTTGTTCAAGTCCTCGTACAGCACAGGTGTGCTACCTGGGGCGCCATTGAGAGCCACAGGAAGGTCACGCATGCGAAGGGCGCTCTTAGCCTCGCCACTGCGGCGGCATGTACATTTACCCCCTCATCATATCGTGACTGACGTATTTATCAGATGGAACGCGCCCTCAAGATTATCGGCCGTGACAAGACGCTCATCAGTGAACTGGAGGTCAACAGTAAAGGCAATGCTGTCAAAGTCCCCCACAGTATGAACAAAGCCTCAGGCAAGATCAGCAACTCTCGAAAGGCCTTTTCCGACACCAACTTTGGTGCGGCAACCAGGGGCTATATGAAGTCCATCAATCGCCTCGACGAGTCGATCCTCCAGGACGTCTGGGGCCGCACGAAGGAGATCGCTGCGAGGAGGCGTGGTGCGCCCCCCACTGTGGAAGAAGATTCTGAGGATGAGCGCGCACTCATCTTTGATACCTGGTACTGTCCTTTTCTGTCACTTTCTAGTGTCCCAACTGACGGATTTCGGTGCTACTTTCTGTTTTATAGAGTTGTACTGCCCCTTCCTCTCGTCATTCATCATCGCTGTTCCCTGCTTGTTTGTTCACTGTTGCCCGCCGCGCGCATGTTAAATGTCTCGTTTTCGCTACTTACCAGTACTTTCATATTGCTTTCTCTCCTTTTTGTCTCGCTTAATATACAAATGCAATGATATACGGTTATTTTTGTCTTGAACAAGTGCACAATAAGTGAAATAAGTGAAATAAGTTGCTACAATTTACACTACTTGCACGACTTGCACTGCTTGTATTGTAGGAATAATTGAAAATAATTGCTCAAAAAGCGAAAATAAAGGTAGAAAAGTAAAATTCAAGAGGAGGCATCTACTTATCCAACTTATATGCCTTGTGGCAAGTGGATGGCAAGTGGGTGTCGCCATTTTTGCGAGTGACTTTTCCGCTCCTTTTTGGGATTTTGACCGGCGGCAAGTCTCGAAAAAGGAAGTTAAGAAATGTGGGAATTTACTGATGTGAAACCAGGATTCAACTACATGACTCACCCTCAGAATGCAGTTTTGAGCTATGTGTATGCTCCAAATTGAGCCTGTAGCTGGGAGAGATCAGGAAGGCTGGTTGGACCGCCAAAAAGAAGAGAAAAAAAGGAATCCTACATAGACACCTGGTTTGAATGACCACGCACAGATGAATGCGACAACAGAATTCAGACGCCCGCTCGGAGCGAGACTTAGCTCTGTGGTGGTGATGCCTCTCACCTAGAGTCCCCAACAGTAACCGTAAGGGAGAATGAAAACATAAAGAAAACGACGTGACAGGGTGTGCAAGTGGTTGCCGCGGCTCGTGTAAGTTGCAGAGTGAAACATGAATATTTGAATGAGTTCATTGAAATCAACCGTGGGAGCCCTGTGATTAGTAATTAAATCGTTGGTGGTTCGATTTTCAATTTCTCAATTTACTTGTTGTCGCTGAGGCTAAGGCCCTTCGAGCGAGCTCTATGTAGCCAGCAGCAGACACCTCCGAATTCTCCCTCCCACCTGTTTAAATATATCCCCGTTCTGCATTGCGTGAACTCTACATTTTTGATATACTAGTAATTAGTTACATATCTCATGGCAGGTTCAACTAGAGCCCTGTAGATATCTTTTTCAGTGCATTCACTGACTGCGTTATGGATGTGACTATTTATCAACTATTTACAAGCTTTTACAAAAATTTGATGAAAGTTTGCCATAATTCTCGAGAATTGTTGTCACATTTTCAAAATTCCCGTGGGAGGTTTTCCCTGATGTTCATCATGGTCATGCGCTTCTCATGACCAGAAGCTTCACCAGGTGGTGGAAACTGTTCTTTGAGCTCTTCAAATAGGACACTGAAGGTGTTTACAAGGTTATTTGATATAGTGTAGAGAGGAATGCCACATTGTTCTGCGGTTTCTTTGACGACTTGATACAGTGTCGTGGCTGTGCTGGCGACGCTATCCACAGACTCCCTCAATTCTGCCATCTTGTCAGAGGGACAGAATTCCTTGGCATGCTGGAAGAATTTGTCTGTACACCCCTGGATATCTGAACCGAAACCAGCAGCCTTGTCCCAACAAAACTTTCCAGCATTTGGAAAGTGCGAACCACCGTACAGCATGTGGCGTATCAGTGAACCGGTGAAGAAAGTAGAAAGCCATATATCACAATATATAGTACACAATCGCACACATCAGCATAATTCTGCCATCGGTCATTACATTATCATGTTTGACCTTGTAGAGGAAAGAAGCGTTTTTCATTTTCTTATATCTGCTTCCGATGTCAAAGCTACTCAGGAAAAACCTCCTTCTCAAATTGGATGAAATGCGATCCAACTTGCACAAATCTGCAAGAATTTGACGATTTGGCAATCTGTTCAATTATTTTAATCCCTTTCAAATTTTCGTAAATAGGATCTCAATTCACGACAATACTAGCACATTATTTTCAGGCAGCTTTTCCAATTCAATTAAATGATATCAAGCAAATTCCATTAAATTTTAAATCTGACATAAACAGCGAACATCTATCTATCTATTATAGATGAGAGCGAGTGAGAGATATGTTGTTGTGTCGTCGTTGTATTGTCGTCGTTGTGTCATCGTTGTATCCGTCGTCATCATCGTTGTGTCGTCATTGTTGTGTTGTTGTGTCATCGTCATCATCGTCTCGTCGCATCGCATCATGTCGTCGCGTCGTCGTCGTGTCATCGTCATCTCGTCGCATCGCGTCGTCGTTGTCGTCTCGTCATTGTCGCATCGCGTCGTCATTGTCATCGCATTGCATTGTCATCGCATCGTGTCGTCGTCGTCGCATTGCGTCGCGTCGTCGTCGTCATATCGTCATTGTTGTTGTCGTGTCGTCGTCATTGTCATTGTCGTCGTCGTCGTATCGTCGTCATTGTCGTCGTATCGTCGTCATTGTCGTCGTATCGTCGTCGTCATGTTGATGTTGTTGGGTTGTTGCTGTCAGGTCATCGTCGTTGTCATCGCACCATCATCGTCGGCCAAAGTGGCAAGTGAGAGTAGCGATGAGTGAGAGCGAGTGAGAGCGGGAAGAAAAGTTCAAGTTGAACTTTTGTGAGCGCACCGTCACATGAACAAACATATACAAATGTTGGACTTAGGATATTTCCAGCGCTGTAGCACAATTGATCCCACTGATGCCTTGTAGAGCGCCGCTGTACTTTCACATTTGCAATAAGCAGCAATCAGAAACATGTAAAGCATTGTTTTGAAAATACTTAATGTAGTCTTATTGAAAGCGGAGGCCACTGGAAGCGGTACAGCCAGTTTCAAAAGTTGTCCGCTAAAGGTATCTTCTCACGAGAAGGGCTTGAATAGCATTGTAATGGGATAAATAAATAGGGCCAAACGACAATGCACGAAATAATTGGGATAAGTCTACTACCACCCCTCATTATCTGAAAAGGAGGAATGTCATAGCTTTGTGACTAAATCTAATGGTATTTTATATTTGTCGACAAATGCCCGAGGCTCTTTCCATCAAAAGGCCTTAAATAACATTGTAATTAAAAAACAAGATCAGGTAAGATGTCGAAGCTCAAAACAATTGGCTCAGGTATACTACCACTACTCATTGGCTGCAAAGGTGGAATGTACTAGGATTGTTATAAATCATTCATGTTAAGCTGGATTTACAAGCATACATGAGTATATATGTGCAACTCAAATTGTTCGCAGTATATAAGCTAATATTTGGCGGCAGCAGAATTACATCGTGCTATACTTCCCACGGCTACAATATCGAGGACTCATCAATTCACTGATGACTTGCTGTTCAGCCTGAGAAACTCACAACATGTACTATGTCTTTGACATGCTGCACAGACGACATGAACCAGAATCGCGAGAGTTGCCAATAATCGAGGTCTCGTGCACAGTTTATCGATATCACTGGCCCCTTGTTCGCGCAGAGAAATTATCATGCCAGAAACTTCATTTCCATCAGTAAACTGATGAGTCCTTGATATTGTACCCGTGCGAATTGTAGAGGGGTAGAACTCTGCCGCTGCTAAATATTTTCATGTATACCATAAGAAATCTGATTTGCCGCTATATAGCCCGGAGATCTAGAGTAAGATGAGCAGTGCACAACAAGGTTATGATGTTCTTCCATTGCAGCTGACCAGGGTGATAAGCCTACTTACGCCAAATATTTTGGCCATTGTCATTTTGCCTTACTTCCGCTTTACACTACAACTTCATCCACGACATTCTCGTGGGAAGTACCTTTGGCACTTGTCAACTAATCTAGAATAGCACTAGATTTTGTAACAATGTCCTGACTTGTGGCCGTGAAGATTAACAAGGGATGACAGCGCACACCTCTCAACCTGTTTTGTGACTCTCCTTTTCTGCCGTCTATACATTGGATCAAACTACTATTTAACATCTTCCCATAGGAAGAGCCTTTTGCGTTTGTCAACTAATCTAGAATAGCACTACAATTCCTAACAAAATTGCGACCTGTCACCATCGCAGTATGTATTGTACTCCCGGCAGTGTTGATTGTTATTTTCCTCCATTATCAAGTGTTGATCTCACGAGTCAGCGGCATCATGATGCACTTGAGACAATATGATGATTGGTTAGTTACACTCAGGCCACGATATACATTCGACTCGAAGTTGCGACTCGATATGGGCAATATCGGTCAATAGACTTAGACATTCAAGTACTGCTAGTAAGGCTGAGCTACAGGCTGAATGAGTCAGAAAGATAGGCCGTCACGGTCTTCCTCATACTCATACTCATACTCATTCCTGTTCTCGTTCTTGTCTTCACTGTCTTCCATCTCTCCGTCATTCTCCTGTGCGTCCATGTCTTCATCTTCTTCTTCGCTGTCATAGCCTTCTTCCTCCCCTCCATCATCGCCCTCGGGTTGAATTTCACTCTCCAAGTCGTCATCGTCATTATCCTCCTCTGATTCCGGGGTATCCGCAAGCTCCACTTCGGCACAGTCTCTTGTGATCTCCCGTAGGACGGTAGGATGTCCAATTCCATAGTGCCTGTATCACACGAACATGTCTCGGTCGACGAATCTGAGTGATCATCAACAGTTGAGTAAGGACAACAAGATGAATTATTACACTTACATGCCAACATAGTATCCCTCCCAGTCGTCCAATTCACCAAATTGACGTCCGAAGGACTTTCCATAGCGAAGGGATGTAGTTCCGCGATTAGAAGAAAAAGCTGGAATCAAATGGGCACTTCGGATGACTTGACCGGGGTCGAGAAACCCAAATGCATCGCGGTCAGACTCTTCGACGAAAGCGATCTTCGGAAGTCGAGCACAGCTCATCCCTGACGGGTGGTTGGTCAATGGCGCCAACCATCTGACATAAAGAAGCTCAATTTGACGCCTTTTGATCGGACCTTCGCTATTGAGCCACACATCCATGTGGTAGATGCCCAGAACGCGGGCATACCAGTATGGATGTCGGGGCCTTGTTTCCCCAGATAAAACCATAACATCGGGGTGTGTCCGAATATTGACGGTATCATACTCTCGCCGAAGATCATAAGTCGTGTAATGAACCTATCAATTAAAGTATTACAATGCTAGCAAAACTTGAGATCTGTGTGACATACCTGCATCGTTTGGACGGAGTATAGCCTATTGTCTGAGATGATAACTGAATTATGTTCATCGTCGGAGAAGGTATGGTCACAATAGGTGATGTCTAAGTTTCGAAGTCGGTATAGTACGTGGTCTTTGAGTTTCGGTATGAACGCCTGTATAATATCGTGAGTTAGGAGAACGGTGAGGAAAGTAACACATACTGCTACAGCTGGATCATTGTCATGATCTCGAAGAAAATGAAATATATCTATGGGATTGTTGCAGCTTAGCGTCGGTATATAGTGATGATCCTTCATGTTGATCCCTGCAGGCAAGTTGACTGGTTGCTGTTCCAAAGCACATGGACTACGTTCTGCTTCTGCCACTCGCCGAAGGATTCGTCAACGGCGCTCGTGCTTAGCGAGTTCAGCCGGGGTATCTAATTTATTGGTCAAGGGATAGAATGCTTTCAGTGCTCGATGCGCTAACTCTCCCTGGACAGACATCAAAATGAGATGGGACGTTGTGTCAGACTCGGAGATGCACATACAATTTGCGATGTAAAGGAGTCGATCGTTCCAAAGAGCCGGATCGATCGCAGATAATCCCCCATGGCATGAAATTTGTAAGTGTTCAAATTAAATTTTTTGACCTTTCTGCCGCCACTTCCAGCACCCGCGTTGTCGGAACTTGAGCCTTCGCGCGCAGCCCTTTCTTTCGGTAGCTCCACGGTAGAGAAAGCAGCACATGTGAAATCCCAGAACTTACGCAACTGACGGGACAGCCTCTGGAATGTCCTCTCGAGTACTGACAGAGTCGCATCAGAATGCATCCTTAGTTTGGCGAGAGCGTGCCATTGAGCAAATCTGTATAAAAGTAATTGTACAATAGCATCGTGCTCTGCTGGAAAAAGCCCCTCGAAGACCGGCATCGCACACTGAGATAGAATGTCACTAACACACAACATCGACTGAGCCACCAATACGTACCTGCAGAATGTCCTCGAAGTCCCGTGCTGCGAGGCGTTTCATTTCCGAGGTGTTATCCGAAAATTTCCTGGTGACACCGTTACCATACGATGGGATGTGGCGAAATCTGTGTTGAAGGCGATTATTTTCAATTCAGTAAAGAGAATAGTGTGACAAACCTATAGTCAAGACTTGCAACTAGGTGATCACCGCCGGGGAGCGCGTAAAGTAGACGGATGAGGTGCGTAAACAGCGCCTTCCATGTACCTAACTCGCATTCATGCATAAAATCGACCACAAGCATGCGGAAAGTGTCGAATCCGAGTGGTGCAAGCCTTTCTACAAATGCGTTCTAGTTTCAAAGTAGGTACTGATCATAAGGGGAATGATTTGCAAGGCACTCACTACAGTCGGCACCCACGAGCCTCCTCCAACAGTCGCCTGCACCTTAGACCCATTCACAGTATTTCCTCCATAGATGAATCCGCGGGCCTGAATTATCCTTTCCAAACAGTAGGTCCTGAGGGTAGTGACGCGATCTTGCATGTCTTTCCACAAACCAAGGAAATCGAACGAGACTTTCGGCATGAGACAGCACGGACATGGGCAAGCACCCATATCCTTGATTGTCGCTATAAGAACCCTAAGATATTGATCAGTACTTCAACGAAAATGTGTACTTTTCTGGATAATCAGCCGAGTAAGTAAATATGCGCGGAAATACCCTTCTAAATATTCCATCTGGACACCGGAGCACGATTCCGTGACGGTATGCATGAAGGAATTCCGCGTCTAACAGATGTTTCCAACATGCATGGAATAGATCTCGCCGACAATGCACATGAAGGGCTGCCATGCCGCTTTTTGATATACGCGGCAAGCTGCTGAAGACGTCCTTTATATTATCCGGAAGCTAAAAAATCTACTGTGAGAGAGATATACAGTATGGAAGGCAGATGACCTACAGAAGGTAAGAATCCCACAAGATGGCATGCGCCAGATTTGGGTGCCGAGCGTGCATACTTAGTTAAATTTCCGAAATACAGATAAAGAGGCCAAGCCTTGGCCGTTCCGAAGGTGGCTAAATGAGTTGTGTCCGAAAAAAACATCAGTCCAGCGATAACGCGTTCGAGTGAGCAGCCAGGTTCTTTCGGCTGTTTATACAGGTCTTCCTGAGCTTCTAACCAGGAGTCGGAGGTATATAGCTCATCAAATACACGTTCTTGATGACCGTCCAGCGGATCCTTCCATAGACGCTTGAAGGGGAAAAGATGGAACACGCTGGCTTGAATGTCAGCGAACGCGGAACGGATCACTGATATAAGCGGCCGGTAGTGAAATCCCGAAATGTTTAATGATCTGGCCTGGTCGTCTTTTGATTTGGAAGGTATGTCAAGCGCGACGTCCTTCTCTAACCAGTCATCTGGAAAAATAACAGGCCCCTTTTTTCCATTATTATCCAATGCACGCAGACTTCTCTTTACCGAAAATCCATCCAGGTCCTTGGGGTTGAAGTCTCTCGCTTGAATAACATCTTTAACAAGACGCGTGATTTCGGCCTCAGATTTTTGATGACTGCCGGAATTCATCCATGTCATCAGACGATAGACTGTCATATTGGAAAAAGGATGAGGTGGTACAGAGACTCTAGAAGATGAATCGGGCCCTTGAATATCTGTGCCAATAGTCATTGGACAGGAATCAGCTAGCAGCGTAGATGGGACGTAATTATCGGGTTCGAATGAGGGGCGCCTAGGATATTGTCGACAAAGTCCGATAACGTTGAATGCTGTTTGAAGAGAATCACGCAGCGTCAATAAGACTCGTAGAATTCTGCGGGGCGGCGAATTGTGAGTTTCGGTCACACGAGACGGATAATCCCCAGGGGAATCTGAAAGGTTGATATCTTCATCGGCAGGCAGAATATCGACAAAATTTCTCGGGGCTGGCCTAGACGTGCAGTTGAGAAGGATGTTGACCAGAGTCCGCTGATGATCCACGAGTGAAGCAACCATTAGTATGTCATAGGTCCAGGATTCTGCGCAAATGCACACCTAGATCATTCTGGCCATGCTCAGGCACCGCAGTGATATCACAAGCATCTTCCGTTGACATTGTAACATCGAAAGTATCCAATTCCTAGAATACAGAAGTTGAGACACAGTGGTACGAGGGGTGCTGTCACTAGCCTTTGAGTTGATACCGGACTCAACTTGGGGTGATGTGCAGAATGTCCTGGGTCCGCATCTAGCTATAGGTTTCGAGCGATTCATCATTGTAAATACGATTGGTCGTAGCTGCGGGTTATCATAATAATCAGCCGATTTCAAGTTATGAGAATTGAGTCCGACTCAAGGGTTGAACCCAGACTCGGATTCGGTGGAGTGATCATGGCTTCGAGACGTACGGGAGTAGTAGCTGTAGTGAGCCTTTGCAATACTTTGATCAACTCATTTGCCCGGTCCCTCCTTTTCTGCGAGGCTAACACGCTGGCCTTCTGGTAATGTTTGCATGTAGAACGATGTCTACTAAGTCCGCGAAAGTCTGTGTCCTTCTCCCAAGAGCAACGTGAGGCACCACATGACACCGTGACCATTGAGAGAATAAAGATAATGAACAGAACCCAAGGCGATCGAGATAGACGCATTCCACTACAACCGTGACCGTGCCAGTGATGGAACTATGATGAAGACGGACTCCGAGTCAAACACCCATAGGCAGGTACTAAGTTGTCACCAACGAAAAAAAAAACTATAGTTTGATTTGAAGTCGGACATTGACTCGGATATTTCCAAGTCGGGCATTGCCCGCGCCAGTTCTCCACAACGCTGAGACATGTCACAATCAGTGTCTCGCATTAAAATTTTCGTCAATTCATCCATGTGGAAGAGCTCGCGACAGACACCGTAAACAAATGAAGGAAAGAAGACTAATAAGAGCTTCCAAAAATGATACAGCTACAATATCTGAAGGGTCCTGACATGTCCATCATACGTCGGACTTGTGCAATGATATCATCATCAGATGCTATCCTCATGTATTCTTCGCCATACTGCGCCAGTAGGAGTGCGCTGAACGGCTGTCCAAGAGGAATAATCAATCGCGTTGCACTTACTGCTGCTCCAGTCAGCTCCTCTTCGAGGATCACATCGGGTCCGACCAGCGACCTCAGGTAAAAGGGAAGCACGAGCTGCAAATGAACTTGTCAGTCACTGTCGCAGAATGAAACTATGGTTTTCAGTACAGTACCGGTACCAAGAATTGAATAGCCGAAGAAAACTGCAGGAAAAAAAATTGAGTTGCTAGCACACATTGATCAATCAACGACGTACTCCAAAGCACAGCAGGTACACCAATCTCATCTGTGAGGGAGTTGAACATGAGAGGTCTAGATCATTATCAGCAATGACAAATTGCCAGCCATCTTCGCCAATTTCATCTGTTGAACGTAATGTGACGCTGTACATCGTCAACATACAAGCCTCGCTGGCAAGAGCAGAAACCGAACATACCCTCGCTTAATGGTCCCAAACCGGTGCCAATACTTTCAAGACCGTATCAGGAGCACTCCTTCATGGAGCAAGTAGAAGTTGGACGCACCGCTCTGTCAAGACCAACACCATGTAAACGAATATCTCCCATGACCATTCGGATATCATCTCTAGTCTCGCCCAAGAATGTAAGCCCAAGCTGTATGCGCACGACGCCTGCAAACCATAACTCAGACTTATCCTCCAGCATTCGAATTTGATCGCAACTCACCTTTAGCACCATCAGCGCCGACCATCCACTTGGTATCGAAAGTCTCCAATATGCCGTTCTTTGCTAGAACAGTCGTGACACCTTCACCAGACTGCTCGAACGAACGCAGTTCTGTGCCCATCTCGACAGAGCACGAAAATTTCTCTAGGTGACGTCGCAGAATCACATCTAGGAGTTGCTGACCTATCAGCTTTGGAACGTGCTACAATAGGAGCAAATCATCAGCATGACTGCTCGAGAGATGGTTCTGTATAGTACGCACGAATGGTATCGTAGGGGTAGGTTCCACATGCCAGGTCACCAAAGATTCTGTCACAAATTCCATTGTCCTGTGCTTGTAGGAACGGATTGTGAGGATGGGTTTAGTTGACTTCTGGGACATTCAGGAAGTTGAAGAGTTCGAAGGAGCGTGGCTGGATTATGTATTAAATGAGACTATAGGAAATTAGAGAAGTATTGGCATGACACACCCAGATTCCAGGACCACGCTGTCCGATTCGAGGGTTAGGGTCTTTGTCAATGATACGAACTGGTATACCGTTCTGGAGGAGCATTAACGCTACTACCAGACCTGCTGGCCCAGTGCCTACCTAAGAAAGAGGAACTAAGCTGAGGGGCAACCATCCATTAATATGCGGTTCACTTATGACTAGTACGGGAGGATGAGTAGAATTCATTGTAGAGTTCAGAGGTTTTTGGGCGAGGACGATAATCAATGCCAGGAACATCCCCTTTGAGTAGAGGACCGAATGGTGATGCAGTGAAGGGATAATTGTAACACTTGCCACCGTTGGAGTGGTAAGCGACGGAGAAAGGGTTTAAACCTGGAAGTCGGAAAGGTGGGTAGGGTTTGGTGGCCAGTCCAACGGCAACTGTAGTAGTTTCGGGAAGATCAAACATCTTGATTTCCCAATAGTAGACCTCGTTCAATTTGGGTAGGGGTAAATTTGACTGCACGCGCGAGGCGGATGCAGGATCGGGAAGGAAAGTGATTTCCATGCGAGCATGAACCAAAGGTGAATTAATAGTTTCGTAGTCTGGCTCAAAGGACCATGCTGAGACACCCTTCTCCTGGATAGAAAGGAATTGAGATAATGTGATAACGTCGAACATTTTCAGAAACACTCTCGAGCCAGCGAGACTCCACACCTTCAAAGCCTCCTTCCCCGTCTATAAGCTCCTCTCGACTCATGTCGGTAGGTCCATCACTGTCTCGCAAGACAATACCACGTCGTCTTCGAATGAATGATATAAAAAATACTAGAAAGATGAGGAGAATGAAAAGTAAAGTGGAAAGCACGATAAGCAAAGGCAATCATCATATGAAGAGAAGAGCATCTGGCGCAGGCTGTGAATTGAAGTTATCTCAGGCTTGAGGTCTGAAAGCTACCCAGGGAGTCGTCGACGATGTGGCTGATGTTGACGACGACCTGTACTTTTAGCAGTGGGCGCTGAAGTATGCCGCTCTCTGCAGACTTTGGTAGGTTGACAGTAACGGTTTGAAACACGTGGGTTATTTTGTGCGGAGCAAGGTCATGCGGCTGCAGTCACCTAACATAAACATCATAGTGACAATATCGAAGACTCAGAGTACTCATCTGAGGTTCACTGACTTGAACTACTAGTACATCATCGTTCATACAGTCACGGTTCTGCCTGTGCATCAGAGAACCTGTGAGAAGAAGATATCGTCATATATCGTAATATATTGTAATATATAGGAAAGTTTTTCGTCACATTGTAATATAAAGTGATATAAAGCAATATATGACCATGTAAAAGCACCATAATCAGCATAATCCCCAGCAAGAACTCACTGGTTTACTGATGGTAGTACATGCTCAAGAAACACTGGTACTTGACATCCTGGTCAATACCACGGTAACGGTGCTTAGTAGTCAACGTTAACTACTAGTAGTAGTCCAAATCTCCTTCGTAGTACCAGCTGGGGAAAGTCGTGTTATACATATCATGTCGGAATACTAGTGACAGTAGCACTACAAATTGATCATTGTTGATATTGATATTATTAAAGTGCGCTGTGTGCAACGCAATCAGTATTTGTAAAAGATATGACAAATCACCCTACCTTCGACTCGGATGGCCCAAGGTCATGGTACTGGTATTTTCCATCTTCGACTCTGCAAGTATGCTGTCCACGCACGCTTTCAAGCGATCTTCAGCATCTTCCGAATCATCGTCCTCCAGAGGCAACTTCCGCTCAGCACATATCTCCTCCAGATAATCAAGTTGCAAGTCTGCAACTTGATAGGCAGCGAAATCATGACTGTACGTAGTCACAGTGAAGTCTGCGTCATCTTCAAGCTGCTGCAAGGAACGTTTGACTAAAACCCTTTCGAAATAGGAAGCCTCTATCATGCTTTCAGCATATTGTTTAGCATAATTCTTGAAAATGGCTTGAAGAAGTACTGCGTGTTTCTCGGCTGATTCGAGCTCCCAAGCTGCGGCGAGAGCCCGTAAACGCTTGCTTTCGACGTCAGCTTCGCTTTGCGATGACAGCTGTATAGACAGTGTCATCAGGCATAGCCTTCATGCTTTCTTTGAAGATCTCTTTGCCCTGGTACAATGCTTGTCAATGTGACATGACCTGTGACTAGTAGATAATGCTTGAATACCTGATGAACATCTACCAGGCTAAGATCAACCTCGTTGCGCTTCAGAAGATTCTTCGTCATGAAACGGTGTTCCAGAGCAGTAGGGACATGCCCTCCTAGTTGATAGGGCCTGAATTTGAGGCTAGCGCGCTTTGCATAAGACGACATATGGCGTGTTACGGGGGGAGGCCCTTTGGAAGTGATTGGGTGGCACAGCGTTGGCCACCACTACAAGATTCTTCAAATGATGATTGATTGGGGTTTATGGGGCCCATTATCCGACTATGATCATTGTCATAGTAAGGGCGCTTGGTGACATGAGGAGCGTCATCATGATCCTGGATAGATCGCTTGGCGAAAATATCAGCAGGCACCCCCAACACTTTCTCGAAATGAACGGGACTAGAGACTCCAACTGGAGGAGGTGCAGAAATAACAGGGGAGGAGGACATGTTAGTGTGCTTGTCACGGTCTCGGAGGGGCCTCTAGCTTGACTTCCGGACTCAGAAGATATCAACTGGTGTCATTGGTGTGTGAGAGTCGGAGTTTCAACGACCGTAAGCTGGCAGCCCAACCTAACTATGTCAGCACCACTGCCTGGATCATAAGTTCACACAGAGAAAATGTTAGTGACATATTGGGTATCAACAAAACTTCCCAGTACGGTATCACTGTACCATATCTTTGTGTTTCAGATGCCGCGGAAATCAAATTGCTTTCATAGTAATATCAGCCACCGATTTCCAGTTAACATGTTCAACGTTGTATACTAGTAGGTAATGTTAGATTTGGCCAGGGATCACGCTAGCAATTAAAAGTAGGTATAAGATCATACTACTTGTAGAAATAGTAGACAGTAAATGTGACACACTATTCGAGAGCTTGGATATTTTCCTTATCAGTGTCATCAGCTCGTGCCTTCTGTTTGCCTTTAGCCTTCCTCCGTGCTCTCGCACGTTCCTCCTTCATGTGAGCTTCACAAACACGAGTATGAAATGTGACCGCAGCACCCTCCGACATACCAACCTTCTCCACATAAAATCGGCTACCAAAATGCGCTGCAGTCGGCAGATACAATATGCCGCGCTCCTTCAGCATATCTCCATACCGAGGGAAGTCCATAGCAGGGTAGCGAGAATGGATGGTTGTGATGACGTCGTCAATGTCTTTCGGCGGTTCTTCATCGTCACTTTCTTCATCACTCTCCATGTAGAGTGCAAATGTCCTTTTAAGTGGTTGCGGAGCGGCCATAGGGCCCTGACTTTCAAGTTGCTGTACAGAATGCGCATCATTAGAAGCCCACGTGTTGTCGATGGCAGATGAGAGGTGAACATGATTATGGATAATGGGTGATATGAGCTCGGTTGGGATACATTGAAGCGGTGACGCAGTTCTTGCCTGACGTGTCTTGCGAATGTCATCGAAATAAGGCGTGTTGGGTAGAGTAGCACAGGTGCTATCCGGATCTCGAGTGTCGTACTAAATGATTCAGATGAATGAATAGTAGGCTTAGAGGCATATAAACGTGCACATACCAGATGTTTAGCCCACTCCTGGAGGTCTTGGGTACATATCGGATAGTGTGGAGCGTCTGGCTGCGACACATCTACCCAACAAAATGTGTTCTCTGAACCTCCGAGCTGATGCTCAGCGCAACATAATCTTCTCTTCACATTCTCGAGTTCCTTCACGTATAGAAGGGATGGATCGGACACAATACCTGCCTGTGATTTGATTTGTTTCCTTTTGGTACCGACATCTACCGCAAGAAGTTATTGAGCTGTCGTGTCACGATTGAGTCAAAAAAGAACTTACAGTGTTGACGATTTCAATCACAACCTTCTTCTTTTTCCGTCCAGACACCTGCTCCGCCCTCACAGCCTTGAAAGCGCTAGCGATGTCCTGGGAAGTCAAAAGGCGATGTGGTGGGTCCATGCGGCGGGCTGTAGACAGACGCCAACCCAAGTGCTCGTACTTCTTCGAAAGATTCATTGCGGCCCTCGTGGAGTCGAGTATATCTAGTGGATGGTCTGACTCGGCATAGAAGTTGTCTACATACGTTGTAGATTTGTCCTTGTCCATGGTATTCAAAGGAATGCGAAAACTCGACTAGTGAGACGTGAGTATCTCGCATAAGTTACTCAAGACGATCATCAAAATTACCTTTCTCGAAAGCTTGAGGCTGCTCGGGTCTTTCTTCTGTATAGCTAGCCTGAGCTTCTGATGAATAGCACAACTGAACGGCGCGGATGTGATTGACCTCTTCGCCAGTGACTTCGGGCAGTTCTTTACGGGCACCAAGAAGATATGCTGTAGTTTGAAGACGGGTGCGTCGGCGAGTTGATGGGATGGAATCTATGATATTATTGATATTGCGTGAAAGAATCTCCTGATTATCACGATCATGAGTTCTAGTATAACAGGCGGGGCTCTGAGTGTCGCTGTGCATCACGAACCAATGATACAATTAGACTTACTTTGCTCTTAGCTACCCAGTCTTTATATCATTTCAGTCTGGCTGTCGTGATGCAACTCGCCGAACGAAGAGTGATTGCCTAATAAGACTTAGTAGTAGTAATCCGTCATGGCAATGACTATGCCGTCACAGGGTTGTACAGTACCGTGCCAGCCGGGAGTCTGGCTCGGCGAGTCCTCGACTTCGCTGAGCAGGCGACTCTGAGTGACCGGTTCAAGTTTTGTGGGGTATGACATGATGCTACCGCACGTTAATGCCTGAGTCAGTGGCAAAAATGTAAAAGATGATGGATCCCGACTTACTACTCATACTAGTACTGGTCAGTTGAATACCTTGAAACATTAGTACATCACAGTTCAGCGTGGGCCATTACCCTTTGCCCAACTAGCGCCAAGTCGCTTTGGGAAGTTCTTGACATTCTATATAAGGTAAACCAAGTCTTTCCCGACTTGTAGAGGGTTCTCTTGTTAGTGGTTACATAAGTAATGCGGTGACTTTCAGCTTCGTGCCAAACCTTAACAAGTTTAAATGCTATACTTAGTATCCACGGCTTTGACTCGGAATGGCTGTTGGAGGTGGATATTTAGACTCGATATCACCCCGCTACTTTGAGCGTATTAATTAATCACCGATTCTAGTTCTGATATACACGTTGGTCTGAATATCTAATAGAATGGTAGAAGTTGTAGGTGGCAAACTCATAAATCCTTCAGTGAATATAAAACGGAAAATGACTATCATACATCACTCCTTGCCAGGTAGATTGAGGTCATTAAATATGTGTTGTCCACACGGTGGACATTGTCGTCTTGTCCAGGATCGTGCTAAAGCCACCCCCTTTGGCTCGCAGCGCAGCCAATGCTTCAATCAACCATACTATAACAGTTATCACGGCCGGTCATGACTGTCAACGCGGAAGGCATGCAGCACCTATACTAGCATGATGCCCGTCAATAACTTGTGTGGGGGTGGTTTTTTTACCATTGGCCGGCCTGCAAGGCATAGTGAGACTGGCAGAACCAGCAAGAGTGCTACTAGCTTACTTTCTGCCTACAATGGCGAAAACGTAGAGCATAAGGGCTCCGTTTGAAAGGAAGGCCACACAAGCCAAGATAGTTATGATATTGACGATGGCATTGTCGGACCTGAAGCAGGCGATAAAGATAGCTGCACCAAATGAAACGTCATACTCATAAGTAGATCTAAACACGCCTAGCGCCTCACTTACCCACAAACAAAAAGCAAGTGGCACTGACAGACAGATTGAGGGGTATGCTAGCCATAGCAGCAGCGCGATGACTTGGTATCGTGGCATGTGCTGTGCTGTGTGTCAAATGGTGAGCCAGCTTAAACAAACTCACTCACCTTGAGGGTTTCCATGTCTTTGTGAGCGGTACTAGTTTCATAGATAACAAGCACAGCAGAATGATTGGAGAGTTATAAGCCATCAAATGCGGCACAGGAGGTGGTGACGACAGGAATAAAGTAGTAGTTGCGAGCACGAGCCCGGCCTGAAGTCTGGTCATTGAACGCTAGCCGTGAAGTCAGATTATATGACATACAGTGACGTTTGTGTTCTGGAATCGATTGACCATAATTGAGACATGTTCCTTCTAGTCTTTGTTCTTTGTATCTTTCCAATGGTCGAGAGACTGCAATAACGCACAAGATTTTGAACGCCAACTTAAGGATAGGATTATTGGGAGCTCGACCGTATCCACACAGACGGAGAACTGTGCTCGGTAGACAGGATAGGCT
The DNA here is from genome assembly GCF_016647785.1 of Suillus fuscotomentosus. Lineage (NCBI taxonomy): Eukaryota > Fungi > Basidiomycota > Agaricomycetes > Boletales > Suillaceae > Suillus > Suillus fuscotomentosus. Next base: position 1,350 of record NW_024539647.1, on the reverse strand, counting down.
CGAGGCTCTAGCGCGGAAAGATGCGACGTGGTAAAATGCAAGAAAATCTGAAAATGCACGAAATTATCCAAAAGTTAAGTTTATGCTGTGCTACGTGCTGTAAACTAAACATGAGATAATTGTGTTGTCTCGTCAGTCAAAGTTCCGGAGCCATTAATATGATTAAAGTCGGACAAGGTGAATTCATCACTTCCTAGAAAAGCTAGAGGGACACAATACCCAGTATGTAATTGATATGATACCGCTTGTACGTAGATTGATCATCGGGTGCGTATAACCGGGCCAGTGAGCACAGAACCGTTACTGAATAATAGTGCTGTAAGTGCGGCCAGCTGCGATGGGCTCATGGCCTCCAGCATCCGCGTATAGCGTTCGAGATGAGTACGGTTAGTTTCAGGTATAAACACGCTTGCCATGTGTCTCCCCGTGCGGCGTTCTTCTAGTGCCCACCGGCAGAAAGTAGCCGTTATTGCGAAAAACTGGCTTGACATTGAGATTATCCCGACTATACCGGTGATATTGGTGTTCACTGTCATGTAACAAGTATGACATTGTCACGAGGATCAAGGGTTCGCAAAGGCAATGTTGACGACGACTCCCTCGACCTAACAAAATGCAACTCGAAGTATGAGTGAATCATGATCACGGGTAGTACTGTGGCAGTACAGATATTTGGCTATCCAAAAACAGGTCATTCTCTACAAGACGTTGGACTCGTATCGCGCACTCCGCGATATGCGAAAAGTTCAAGACACGCTGTAGTCGAACCAGAGGTCATACTTGTGGTATACAAATGACCTCACCACCAACTTCACGTCGTCGAGTATCTCTACGAAGACGGGCTCGAGCTTCGAGAGCCGATATTTTTCGCCATTATCTAGTTTGCTTAATGCCCATTGTCGAAGCGATTCTGCTCCCAATCAGTTCCATACCGGTGATTACTTGAAATTTCGGAACCTTACCATCGGTCTGGGATTTGGTCAAGACGTCCCACGAAGACTTCACCATTCGACGTAAAGAATCGGGCGAGGGTAGTAACGTTTGGCGAAAGGCATCCACTTTGACCATTTCTTTACACTGGCACAAAAACCCTGGAATGCCGAATGGAATGAGCCTCAATTCCGTCGTCGGCGCGCTTGAGCTCGTGGTTGCAGAGCTTTTGGTTTTGACGAGTTTGGTGCTGGGTGTGACGAACGAGATGCCCCCCTGGATTCCTGGGGGCGGCGGCGGTGGGAGGAAGCGATGACCGAGTGTTGAGTGACATCATCAGCGTGATTAGATGGATGGGTGAGGGTCACGTGGGTATGCTGGGTGCGGCCGATGTTGGCCCAGAGTTGACGAGAAAAGACG